>NC_062557.1:16330652-16570967 GCF_016906955.1 Phacochoerus africanus
GGAAGCCTTAAAAATAATTTCAAATGCCAGGAGCTAACCAAAATCTTTTATTTATTTGTTTATATATATATAAACTATATATATATAGTTTGTCATTTTGCCATTTCTTGGGCTGCTCCCACGCCACATGGAGGTTCCCAGGCTAGGGGTCGAATAGGAGCTGTAAGCCACCAGCCTACACCAGAGCCACAGCAACGCAGGATCCCAGCAACCTCTGCGACCTACACCACAGCTCACGGCAACGCTGGATCCTTAACCCACTGAGCGAGGCCAGGGATCGAACCCACACCCTCATGGTTCCTAGTTGGATTCGTTAACCAATGAGCCATGACGGGAACTCCTCTTTATTTATTTGTATTTTATTCTTTTAAGGAACTTTTAAGTCTATAGCAAGAGTGAAAACCTAATGTTTGGACTGGAAATCACTTTCTTAACAGAACACTAAACTGGAGGCCTAGTAGTCATTTACTATACTGAGCGTCTAGAGTTAGCTCTTATCAAACGTAAATTTAACTGATGTAGATTTGAATCTAAGTTAAGTGATTCATAGCTAATACTAAGAATGTTTCTCCTTAATGCCTCATTCCCTTTGGATAATTAATGGAAGAGAAACTTTGTTTGTGTGTTCCTTGGCTGCTTGTATCCTACAACAGGTGTCACATTTCTCCAGGTGAATGCTTACCGGTAAGGGATTGGATAAGGAATGTTGCGGTGAGGATCGTGCAACTGGTGGAACACTTCTGCCAGGGCTGGTTCCTGGCCCGCTTCCCCCAGCAAACTGGCCAACAGGGAAAAATGGATATGAATAATTCACAACAGTACTATGCTTCAGATAAGGAGAGTAAAAGATTAATACACAAACAGGTCTTAATTACATATGGCCCCTTCAAGTCAATATATCTTACTCTCGAGAGAAAATGCCATGTAAGTCAAATTCTGCTCTTTTCAATGAGATTTTTGAGGAGCACCAGCAGAAATGTACCAAGATATAAAGAAAACATGGCTAGAAAGCTGAAGGTACACATGGTTTTGAAAGGACCTAAGAGAAGAATGTTTTCCCTTCTTGTCTCAAAATACACGAAGCAGGAATACAGCAGATGTTACTGTCTTCTTTAGTAACCACTAACGATGGGTCAGTGAGCTCACTACACATTTCACTGGACTAAAGGGAAGAGGACAAAAGAAGAGTCCAAGACATTCCACTTCAATCTTTGTAAGACACAAAACCTAGTCTGGCCAAGAGAAAAATCACCTCATTTGTGAATTTTTATATCATCACAGACAAGACACATCATAAACAAATTTAAATTTAGCAAGTTAACAGCCGTTTCCTCTTATAGAGAGAGATGTGACAGCGCTAGGTTGATGAAGATGGGGAGGAAGAGGAGGAAAAAATATTGTTTTCTAAAGCCCTAAATAAATGAAAGGATTCAGCTTTTTTTTTTAAATCACTACAGATGTTTTTTTCCAAAAAATTTAACTTACCTCAAAGTAATCACTAATTTTATGTCCCCTAGGAGTGCCTTTCCCTGAAAATGAAACCAAAGTAAGTATGGTTTTTCCAATAACACAAGTAAACCATCATTCACAAAAGTATACTATGTACTCAGTAACTGCCTATCTATCTTGTTATCAAGTGATGACTTTTATCAAATGAGCCAAAATACATGTATCCTAAGAACAGAGACAGTTTCCTTCACAAGATAAAAGACTGAATAAAGACTGAAAGAAAGACTTTCTCACAGTTTGATTCATTAACCTTTCTTTTACAAGTATACTAACAAAACTTATGCCGCAAGTGTATATGAAAACATAAATAAACTATAATTCATATCCCCAACTAAGAGGATAAAAAATTCAAGACAAATTCATTGGAACTAAAAGGTTTATTCTATTTCACAAAAACTTTGTGACCTTGTCACTCTGGGAGAATTTTCTCCCAAAAAGTAAAAAATGATTTGCAGATTAAAAGAATAAGGAAAATAAAAAGACTACAGTTTTCATTTTTTGGAAGTCTTTCCATCTCATTCATTCTTTCTTTAATTATTTAAAGAAATTTGGCATTATTACAATCATATTTACAGATTTATTTCACTGGGCACAAATGTTCAACTAAATAATTGACATAGAAGAGTAGGTAAAATAGCAGCCACGTAAATGAAACCATTTCTGCTTGCCTATTATTAACAAATCACTGATCTAACACAAGACAGTTAAAACTTCAATGTAACCTCTTTTCTGTACAATAAATGCTTAGTCTGACAAAAAACCCATGGTGAGAAGGTCATTAACTTACAACAGGGAAAACCAGTCCCCAAAGAACTGACACTGTTTTGTCAAGTGTGTATCAAACGGCAAGTCTATAATAAACAGCCTGATATTCCCTTAAGGAATATAAATCTCCTTTGTCAGGACTCCTTGTACACAAACTATTTAGTGTGAGCTGGAAATTTCCTACCTAAGTACATAAGAATTTAGTATTTTTTACTGGTGAGAAATTATTACTACCTTGGCTAGTTTCATACGGTTCAGCTTTTCTTTTCCGGTTTCGCTGGTCATTCTGTTTTTTCTCAGGAGTCTGTTAAATACCATATACATCACAATTAGCATTTTGTCATTATGAAAATTAGAGGCTATGCACAAAATATCAAACTCATAAGGAGGTTTAACTGGCACAGACAAGTCCTAAATCAGTGTCCTGCTCTTAAAGCACATTCATGGAAAGAGATTAGGGTCTGGAACCAGACCATCTATACAACTTTTGGCAAACTAGTTAAAATATCAGTTTCAACTTACTTATCTATAAATCAGGGCTGCTGCAAAGCTTAAATAAGACTCTTTTTGGACTGTGCCCAGAGCATATGGAAGTTCCCAGGCCAGGGATTGAACCCACCACAGCAGTGACCCAAGCCACAGCAGTGACAACACCAGATCCTTAACCAGTGAGCCACCAAGGAACTCCAAATACAACATTTTATACAGCATAAGTGTAGTACAAGCACCTGGTATACAGTAGGCTCTGACAGCAGCTGTTATATTTCTACCTTGAAAGAGCTTAAGTCTAATCCTTTTTTCCAAAAAGGAGAGATTTGCATAATAACTCAACTGACTCTAACATACTGTAAATTTTATCTAAGTGTAAAGTAGTTGAGTACATATCCATGCAGCTAGGTTATTTGCCTTAAAAAAATGAAAAAACTTCAAATTTTATTACTAAGGTCTGTCAGGTCATAATGACCCACTCTGCTGAAGTACCGACACGTGCGAAAACTCAAGGACACCTAAGCTAATTTGGCCACAAATGCAAATTTCTACCCTTTATTGATGGCAATTAAGCAAAAATTTAAAGGACAACACTCATGCATGATTATAATAATAGAAACCCATCAGGCCACATCTGCTCAGACACAAAGAGCACACAACTCAAAGGGGAGTCATTCACACAGACCCTACCAGCATCCCAGAGTTATGCAGTGCCGTGTTTAACCCAGACTGAAAGAGTGGGAATACGAAATGCAATGGATGTGGCTTCTTACCTCTACCTCCTTATCACTCAAGGACCCCACGCTGCACAAGCTCTGGTTGGAAGACTCACTATTGAGTGGCCCCTGGAAAAAAGAAAAGAAAAAGTAATCAAAAGAATCTAATTTAGGATAACAGCAAAACTGAAGAAGCCATTTGATTTTAATATCTAAGTCAACTCAAAGCAACCAAGAGTTAATAATTACAACACTTCTGAGCCAACTTGAAAAGAATTCAATCAACCATTACAGTATAGGGCCCTCATGTTAAAATTTAGCTACTGTTATTTTCATTTCCTTTACAAACTCTACTCATGTGCAAATTTTTCCCTTCTAGACTATTTCCACATGTAGCGAATTCATTCTCTAAGGAAAATAAGCAAGGGGAAATCAATTCTCTTGGCCTCTTGTATCATAAGGCAATATCTGAAAGCTGAGATGTTATGGTTCCTTATAAGGGGGTGGTCAGAGCCCATAATGAAGGAAACACTTTTCTGAATCATGCTTTAAAGAGGCATTACTGCTAGCTCAAAAAACTTACAAGAGATTAACTTCTAGCCTAAAAGCAGGAGACTCTGTGATAGCCTGCTTCTCAGCGAAACCAATGGAAATAATTTTTTAAAACCACCATTCAAAACCTCTGACGACAGTCCCTTAGGGCAAACAGCAAATGAAGAAACAACCATTCAATAAAATCTATGAAAAGGTGAAAGTCTGTGGTATTGCAACCAGACTCCCTCACCCTTCCACCTCAGCAGGGCTCCAGACTACTGCGGCCAAGAACACATGGCACCCTCTTCCCCCAGCTCTCAGTCCAAGGGCTTTCTTCCTGAGAGGAGAAGGATTTCAGGTTTCTTAGCTTGCCCCCAGCTCTCTGTTGCTGAGGCTAAGTCCCAGGCCCCAGGCAAGTACATCAAAAAACAGGACGCTCCACAGCAAAGGAAAACCATTAAAAAAAAAAAAAAAAAAAGACAACCTACAGAATGGGAGAAAATAGTTTCAAACGATGCAACTGACAAGGGCTTAATCTCCAAAATATACAAACAACATATATAATGCAACAGCAAAAAAACCAATAACTCAATTGAAAAATGGCCAAAAGGCCTGAATAGACCTTTCTCCAAAGAAAACATACAGAAGTTCCCATCGTGGTACAGTTGAAACGAATCCAACTAGGAACCATGAGGTTGGGGGTTCAATCCCTGGCCTCGCTCAGTGGGTTAACGATCCTGTGTTGCTGTGAACTATGGTGTAGGCTGGCAGCAACAGCTCTGATTAGACCCCTAGCCTAGGAACTTCCACATGTCCAGGGTTCGGCCCTAAAAAAGACAAAAGACAAAAAAAAAAAAAGAAGACATACAGATGGCCAATAGGCACTTGAAAAAAATGCTCAACATCACTAATTATTAGAGAAATGCAAATCAAAACCACGAGGTACCACTTCACACCAATCAGAATGGCCATCATTAACAAGTCAACAAACAGCAAATGCTAGAGAGGGTGTGGAGAAAAGGGACCCTCCTACACTGTTGGTGGGAATGTAAGTTGGTACAACCACTATGGAAAACAGTATGGAGGTACCTCAGAAAACTAAATACAGAACTACCAAACGACCCAGCAATCCCACTCTTGGGCATACATCTGGACAAAACTTTCCTTGAAAAAGACACATGCACCCGTATGTTCATGGCAGCACTATTCACAATAGTCAAGACATGGAAACAACCTAAATGTCCACTGCCAGATGAATGGATTAAGAAGATGCCGTGTGTATATATACACAGTGGAATACTACTCAGCCATAAAAAAGAACAATACCATTTGCAGCAACATGGATAGAACTAGAGATTCTGGTACTAAGCGAAGTAAGTCAAAAACAGAAAGACAAATACCATATGCTATCACTTACATCTGGAATCTAATATATGGCACAAATGAACGTTTCCACAGAAAAGAACTCATGGACTTGGAGAGCAGACTTGTGGTTGCCAAGGGGAAGGGGGACTGGGAGTTTAGGGTTAATGCAAACATTGCATTCAGAGCGGATAAGTAACAAGATCCTGCTGTATAGCACAGGGAACTATACCTAGTCACTTGTGATGGAACATGATGGAGGATAGTAATGTGAGAAAAATAATGTGTGTGTGTGTGTGTGTGTGTGTGTGTGTGTGTGTGTGTGTGACTGAGTCACTTTGCTGTACAGGAGAAATTCAAAGAATACTGTAAATCAATTATAATGGAAAAAATAAAAATCTAAAAGCAAAACAAAACAAGCAAAAACCCTGGAGGCTCCCTTCTGCCCAACTTCAGCTTACAGAACAGAGGCTCTTCCTTAAGCATGGTACACTGAGAACAATGGGACCCCAAGAGCCCTTCTGCCCAGCTTGTGAGATGATGGGTCACACCAGGAGAGATGAGCTGCTGTGTGCACCCCATCTCCACCTCCACCTCCCCAGCATTCAGTTCCTAGAGCCTGAATGTCACTAATAGAAAAGTGTCACTCATTGTCTCAATCTCCAGCTCTAGATCTTTGGCTTAGACATTCTGCCAGGGGGAATAAGCAAGAACCTGGAGTACCAAATCTTTTCCCAAAGGACCTGACTTCATTCTCAACAGTGTATACAAGTTTAAGTCTAAGGGTATTCAATGGAGGTTGTGGTAAAAAGCAACTGGAAAGAGATTTGTGTGATGAGGATTAGTCTTATCTGTATATCAGCTAGTCTGCAGGAGAGAATTAAGGAATAAGACACCTGGGAGGAGTCCTCCCCTAGTCAGAACAAACAGCAAACCTAGACCTCAGAAACTTTTCCTTCTAAGGAACCCTGATTTGATTGGATTAGTTTGTAGAGAAATTTATGCCTCAGGGCATTGCTGAAAACAAGAGAAGAGTCTGGACAATTAGTGGAGCTTTAACAGCTGGGTTGGTCAGGAAAAGAGAGTCCTACCAAGTACCAGTCATCCTAGGGCACCTAAGGGACCCACAAGAAGTAAAGGAAGGTATGAATGACAATGCTGCCTCAAATAAAGACTATCAGTAGAGACCCAGAAATTTTATTTTTTCAAAAAATAGGAATTCTGGAGTTGAAAACTACAATAGAAAATAAAAGATGTGGAGTTCCCGTTGTGGCTCTATGGTAACAAACCCAACTAATATCCATGAGGATGCAGGTTCAATTCCTGGCCTCACTCAGTGGGTTAAGGATCCAGTGCTGCCATGAGCTGTGGTGTAGGTTGCAGACACAGCTCAGATAGCGTATGGTGTGGCTGTGATGTAGTCTGGCAGCTGCAGCTCCAATTCACCCCCTACCCTGGGAACTTCCATATGTGGCATGAGCAGCCCTAAAAAAATAAAATAAAATAAAATAAAATATGCACTAAAGGGGGGCAAGAGTAGAACTAAACTGGCAGAAGAAATAATTTTAGAAAATCTTAGATCAATAAAGATTATGCAAACTGCAAAACAGGAAATAGAAACAAGGAGTCCCTATTATGGCGCAGCAGAAACGAATCCAGCTAGGAACCATGAGGTTTCGGGTTCAATCCCTCAGTGGATTAAGGATACGGCATTTGCCGTGAGCTGTGGTGCAGATGCAGCTCGGATCCCATGTTGCTGTGGCTGCAGTGTAGGCCACCAACTACCTCCATGTGCTGTAAGTGTGGCCCTAAAAAGCAAAAAGAAAAGAAAAGAAAAAAGAAAAGAGAAACAAAATGAACAGAACTTCAGAGAAATGTAGAAAACTGTTAAGTACATGACCATGCACATAACTGGGACACTAGAAGGCAAGAAAAGCAAGAAAGGAGCAGGAAAAAAAAAATCTATGAAGAAATAATGGCTGAAAATTTCTCAAATTCTTTAAAAAACAGTATCTTACCAATATAAGAAGCTTGATGAACTCCAATTAGGATAAATAAAAAAAAAAACCATAAAGAGACATATTATAGGAAAAATGCTCAAAGGGAAAGAAAAGGAGAAAATCTTGAAAGCAGAAATATAATGCATCACTTACAAGGGAAGCTCAACAAGATTAATAGCTGATTTCTGAGCAAAAACAATGGAGGCCAGAAGGCAGAAGGATAACATATTCAAAGTGGTGGGGTGCAGCAGAGAAGTCAACCAAGAATCTTATAATAAGTATTTCAAAAATGAAGGCAACTGTAGTAGTATGGGTTCAATTCCCAGCCCAGCGCAGTGGGTTAAGTATTCGGTGTTGCCACGAATGTGGTGTAGGTCGCACCTGCTGCTTGGATTTGATCCCTGGCCCCGGAACCCTCATATGCCGTAAATGGAGCAAAAAAGAATGAAAGAAAGAGAGAGAGAAAGAAGGAGGGAAGGAAAGAAAAGAAAGAGAAAAAAAGACCTTTCAGATAAAAAAGGAACGTCCTCAACCTGATAAAAGAGCATCTACCAAAACAAAACAAAACAAAACAAAACTACAACATAATTAATGTTAAAGACTGGATACTTCCCCCTAAGATCTAAACAAGACAAGGACGTTTGTTCTCATTCACATCTACTCAACATTATACTAGAGGTTCTCATCAGGCAATTATGTAAGAAATAGAAGTACAGGACATTCGGGTTTGAAAGGAAGAAGTAAAACTCTGCCATGCTGAAATGACATACTCAAATATATAGAACCCCAAAGAATCTGCTAGTTTACTACTTGAATTTAATAAGTTCAGCAAGATTACAGTATATAAAATCAATACACAAAAATCAATTTTTGTTCTATAATCCTGCAATGAAAAATCTGAAAATGAAATTAAGAAAACAATTCCATTCACATTAACATCAAAAAGAACAAAATACTTTGGAAAATATTTGGGAATACACAAAAGAAGTACAAAATTCTTTTGGAGTTCCCACTGTTGCAAAATGGGATCAGTAGCATCTCTGGAGTCCTGAAATGCATGTTCGATTCCCAGTCCAGAACAGTGGATGAAGGATCTGGCCTTGCTGCAGCTGTGGCGCAGGTCACAACTGCAACTCGGATCTGATTCCTGGCCTGGAACCTCCGTATGGCGCAAGGCAGACAAAAAAGATGGCAGTTCTCTTCTAGCTGATTTATAGATCCAATGGAATCCCCATCAGAATTCCAGCTGACTTCGTAGAAACTGACAAGCTGATTCTAAAATTTCACGGGGATTTACAAGGGTCCAGAATACACAAAACAACTCTAACAAAGAACAAAGTAGATGAATTCATATTCCCTGACTTTAAGACTTATTACAAAGCAACATTAATCAAGACAGTGTACTACTGGCAAAAAAGACAGATCAATGGACTAGAGAGTCCAGAGGTAGATCCATAATCTATAGTCAAATGATTATTGACAAAGGAGCCAAGACCATTTAATAGGAGAAAGAATGGTCTTTTTAACAAATGGTGCTAGGACAACTGAAAAACCACAAGCAAAACAATGAAAATAAACCCTTACTTCACACCATATGCAAAAAATAACTCAAAATTGTCCAAGGAGGCAGAGCTTCCTTGCCTGCCCGTTTGAATCTCTCACAAGCATCCTATCTTAATAAATCTATTTCTTGCCGATCAAAAAAAGTGGAGTTCTGTCATGGCTCAGTGGTTAACAAACCTGACTAGTATCCATAAGGATGCGGGTTCGATCCCTGGCCTCGCTCAGGGGGTTAAGGATCCGGTGTTGCCATGAGCTATAGCATAGGCTGCAGATGCAGCTCGGATCCCGTGTTACTGTGGCTATGGCTGTGGCCAGCAGCAGCTATAGCTCTGATTCGATCCCTAGCCTGGGAACCTCCATATGCCGAGGGTTTGGCCCTAAAAAGATTTAAAAAATAAAATAGGTCAAGGACTTAAATATAACAGCTAAAACCATAAAAATTTTAGATGAAAACATAGGGGTAAATCTTCATGACCTCAAACCAGGCAAAGGATTCTTAGATATGATACCAAAGGTGTTCCTGTCATGGTTCAGTGGTAACGAACCTGACTAGGATCCATGAAGATGCAGGTTCGATCCCTGGCCTTACTCAGTGGGTTAAGGATCCAGCATTGCCATGAGCTGTGGTGTAGGTTGCAGACATGGCTCAGATCTTGCATTGCTGTGGCTGTGGTGGAGGCCGGCAGCTACAGCTCCCATCTGACCCCGAGCCTAGGAACTTCCATATGCCACAGGTGTGGCCCTAAAAAGCAAAAAAAAAAAAAAGATATGACACCAAAAGTGCCAAGAGGAGTTCCCACTGTGATATACTGGGTTAAGAATCCAACTGCAGTGGCTCAGGTTGCTGTCAAGGTGCGGGTTCAATCTCTGGCCTGGCACAGTGGGTTAAAGGATCTCGTGTTGCCGCAGCTGTGGCGCAGGTCACAGCTCTAGCTGGGACTCAATCCCTAAACCAGATTCCATATGCTGTAGGTGTGGCCATAAATTTTTTTTTTTTAAGTGCCAACGACAACAAAATAGATAAATTGGACTTCTTCGAAGTTAAAAACATCCGTGGTTCAAAGGACACTATCAACAAAGACAATCCACAAAATGGGAGAAGACATTTGCAAATCACATATTTGATAAAGTACTTGTATGCTGTATACAAAGAACTCTTAAATTCAGAAGTAAAAAACAGATAACCCAATTTAAAATGGCAAAAGGTGGAGTTTCTGCTGTGGCACAATGGGTTAAAGATCCAGCATTGTCTCTGCAATGGTGCAGTTTCAATCCCGGGCCTGGCACAGTGGGGTTAAGGATCCAGCATTGCTGCAGCTGTGTGGCACAGGTTGCAGCTAAGGCTTGGATTCGATCCCTGGTCAAGGAACTTCCATACGCCGAGTCCAGCCAAAAAAAAAAAAAAAATGGGCAAAAGGTCTAAACAGTTTCTCTAAAGCCGAGCTACAAATGAAAAGAAGCTCAACATCATTAGCCAATGGGGAAACACAAATCAAAACCAAAATAGGATACCACTTCATACCTAGATCCAAAACGACAATGAGAAGTGCTGACAAGAATGTAGAGAACCGTAACCTCATACACTGCTGGCAGGAACATAAAACAGAGCAGCTGCTTTCAAAAACAGTCAGGCAGTTCCTCAAGCAAAGTAAGAGTTACATATGACCCAGAATGCTACTCCTAGGTACAAATTTAAAAGAAATAAAAAACATTTACATACTGCAAACCTGGACACAAATTTTTACAGCAGCATTATTCAAAAGAGCCAAAAGGTGGTAACAATTCAAACGTCTATCAACTAATAATGTGGTATATCCATACAATAGAATATTATTTGACATAAAAAAGAAGTCAAGCACTGATAACATGCTACAACATAAATTTTTTTTCTTTTTAGGGCCACACCCTCGGCTTAGAAGTTCCCAGGCTAAAGGCTGAATCGGAGCTTCAACTGCTGGCCTGCCACAGCCACAGCAATGACAGATCCAAGCTGCACCTTCGACCTAAGCCAAAGCTTGCAGCAATGCCAGATCCTTAACTTGGTGCGCCACTATACAATAGGGAACTCTACAATAATATTTTGCTAAGTAAAAGAAGCTAGTCACAACAGATCACATATCAAATGATTCCACTCATATGAAAATCCCTAATAGGGAAATCTAAACCAGACATAAAGTATAGCAGTAGTTGCTTAGGGAAGGAGTGGGGGGTCATGGGAGTGACAGCTAAAGGGCATGGGGTTTCTTTTTGAGGTGGTAAAAATATTCTAAGACTCAAAAACAAACAAACAAAAACAGAGTTCCCATCGTGGCTCAGTGGTTAATGCATCCAACTAGGAACCATGAGGTTGTGGGTTCAATCCCTGGCCTCATAATTGGGTGAAGGATCCGGCGATGCCGTAAGCTGTGATGTACGTTGCAGACGTGGCTCGGATCCAGTGTTGCTGTGGCTCTGGCGTAGGTGGGCGGCTACAGCTCATCAGTTAGACCCCTAGCCTGGGAACCTCCATATGCCTAGAAAAGACAAAAAAAAAAAAAAAAACTCTAAGACTGTGTTGATGGTTGTGTATATCTGTGAATATTCTAAAAACCAATGAATTGTATGATATATGACTTATATCTCAATAAAGCTGTTTAAAAAAAAAGTTAGTAAGCTTAGAGTCAGAAATAATTTACATTCCTAATGGAGTACATTAAGTATTCCTTGCACTCTATCCTTAAAGCACAATTTTTAAATTAATCAACAAAATATACTAGAGCACTTCACTGTGAGATACTTGTGAAACTGCAAAGAAAAAAAAGGAAAACTAGGGACAAGAAATAAAATCAAATCATGCACTCCCAGTGACATAAATCAACAAGAGCCTTATTCCTATGATGATATAATAGCACTCCATGATGTTTTAACTGAAGAAAAGGTTTATTTATATAAGAATTCTACAATAACTTAAATTGACTCACTGCACAAATTTTTAAATATTCTGTTTGTGACTTATCTTTAATGTAAGCATTATGAAGCATTCTTCCTATTTGAACAGTAATAAAATCATATACTGTATTTTAATTATCCACTTTACCCACCAACTAGCTTTCTCTCTCTCTCTTTTTTTTTTTTTTTTTTTGGTCTTTTTAGGCTGCACCCATGGCATACGGAAGCTCCCAGGCTAAGGGTCAAATCCGAGCTGTAGCTGACAGCCTACACCACCGCCATAGCAATGCCAGATCCAAGCAGCATCTACGACCTACACTGCAACTCATGGCAACACTGCATCCTTAACCCAATGAGCAAGGCCAGGGATCGAACCGGAGTCCTCATGGATACTAGTTGGGTTCATTACCACTGAGCCACAATGGAACTCCTATCCCTCATTTTCAAAAGGAAATAGTAAGTGTGATGAATACAGACAAGAGAGAACTGAAGAACCTATTTTTTATTAGCAATTACTGGTAATGACATAAACTGTAAAGTGTACATAACAGTGGTGTACACGGTAGTGTCTGAAATAGCAATGCAAGAGGCACAAGGGACCTTGTGGTTCTCTGGGCATGTGTGTCTAACCAAAAGAAAAAAAGGATTAAGAATCATTTAATCTTCCCTTTCCTCTTCTGAAGCACAGCATCCCAAATTATTATGAAATCATTAATTAACTTCAACTAGCAGCAATAAATGACAAACATTCACTGTTATAAAACAGCTTATTGTCTACTAAGGAAGCTAACCAAAGGCTTGTACACAAACAATGTTATCTTTCAAAAATGTCACTATCAGAGTTCCCACTGTGGCGCAATAGGATAAGCAGCAGCATCTTGGGAAAAGCTGGGATGCAGGTTCAATCCCCAGCCCGGCACAGTGGGTTAAGGATATGGCACTGCCACAGCTGCGGCTTAGGCCACAACTGTAGCTTGGATCTGATCCCTGGCCCAGGAACTCCATATGCCTCGGGATGGCCACGAAAAGAAGGGGGGAAAAAAGTCACTATCATTAAAAAACAAAAAAGGCAGAAAAAACTTAAAGGAGGATAAAAAAAGTATGACTAAATTCAATGTATGATCTTTGATTTGTCCCTGAATAGCGAAACTAAGTAAAACCAAGCAAAACCAAATAAAAGACATTACTGACACAAAGGCAGAAACTGAATATGGACTACATGTTAGATAATTAAGTTCCGGTATATTATTACCAGCCCCTCAGATGTAAATTTTCACATTTACTGCATCTTTATACTAACAACCTTTATAAATTTTGAACGATTTCATATTCAGCTTTAGAGAAGTCCTACACATTTCAGGGGTTAAGGAGCAGTCAGTTCCAAGGGAAATTTAATGGTCATCTCTGCCAATGCCTTACAACATTCATCTGTTCCAAACATTTATACATTAGTTTTCCTGCCCAGGATTTCCACACAAAGTTGGGAGTTTCCATTTCTCGTGGCTTTTAACAGCCACAATCCAAAGTCAAGTGGCTCACTTCTGTCCTAAATTCTGAACTGGTGGGCAGTTTTACCAGTCCACTAGTTCACAGAAAAGTTTGCCCTTCCCAATTCCCATATTTATACAATTTCAGTTCAAGACTCTGGCCTCAATTACTATCCCCAGGAGGAAATTAAACTCAAAGGCATAAAAACTTATGGGTTTGTTAAGTTACAAAGGTTAACTCCCATTCACTACGTGACATCTTCCTATATTTGAAGTCAGAATAACCACGATTCAATTTTTTCTATTGTTCTGATACTGCTGACATTCAGGAACTACATAATTTTCATGTATTTTATTTAGCCAGTCTCTTTACTGAACTGTTACTTTCTCTTTTTATTTTTTTCTTTTTAGGGCCGCACCTGTGGCATATGGAAGTTCACAGGCTAGGGGTCAAATTGGAGTTGTAGCCTCCAGCCTACACCATAGCCACAGAGGAGCCAAGCCGCACCTGTGACCTACACCATAGCTTGCAGCAACGCTGTATCCTTAACCCATTGAGCAAGGCCAGGGATTGAACCCACATCCTCATGGGTACTAGTTGGGTTCTTAACCTGCTGAGTCATGATGGGAACTCCCTGAACTGTTACTCTTTCTTTCTCTCTCTCTCTTTTTTTTTTTTTTTGTCCTTTGAGGGCCACACCTGTGGCATATGGAGGTTCCCAGGCTGGGGGGTGGGGGAGCCTAATCGAAGCTGTTGCTGCCGGCCTACACCACAGTCACAAACAATGCCTGATCCTTAACCCCCTGAGTGAGGCCAGGGATTGAACCTGCAACCTCATGGTTCCTAGTCGGATTTGTTTCCACTGTGCCAAGACGGGAACTCAATGAACTATTATTCTTTCTAATCATCTCTCAGTTTGTTCCTTTTTGACTTCATTGTGTAGATATAAATCATAGAATTTGTAAATAATAAATGTATATATTCCTTTCAACAACTTGTATCTCTTATTTGTTTCACTTTTTACTGCTTTGAATAAAACAACAAAAATAATGACCATAAAGAACACTTTTTCTTTTTTGTGTGTTTTTGGCCTCACCAGAGGCACAAAGAAGTTCCTGGGTCAGGGATCAAACCTGTGCCACAGCAATGACTGAAGGCACATCAGTCTCAATGTCAGATCCTTTTACCACTACGCCACCAGGGAACACCAAAGAACACTGTTTTGTTCTTTTTCAAGGTAATTCTTCTACTGTTTTTACAATTAAAACCTGTATTAAGACTGCAAAGAGCCAAAACAATCTTCTAAAAGAACAAAATTGGGTTTCTCAATTCCTGATTTTAAAATTTGAGCTACAGTAATCAAAGCAGTATAACTGGGAGTTCCTGT
Organism: Phacochoerus africanus; assembly: GCF_016906955.1. Lineage (NCBI taxonomy): Eukaryota > Metazoa > Chordata > Mammalia > Artiodactyla > Suidae > Phacochoerus > Phacochoerus africanus. The sequence continues at coordinate 16,345,394 of NC_062557.1, forward strand.
TGTGGCACAGATGAAACGAATCTGACTAGTATCCGTGAGGATGCAGGTTTGATCCTTGGCCTCGATCATTTCGGTTAAGGATCTGGCATTGCTCTGAACTGTTGTGTAGGTTGCAGAAAAGGCTCAGACTCCATGTTGCTGTGGCTGTGGCATACACCAGCAGCTGTAGCTCTGATTCAACCCCTGGCCTGGGAACCTCCATGTGCCATCGGCACGGCCCTAAAAACAAACAAACAAAAAAAGTTTTTAATTAAAAAAAAAAACCAAAAACAAAAACTGGCATAAAGATAGACACATAGACAAATGGAATAGAAAATAGAGTCCAGAAATAAACCCTCACATACATGGCGAAAAAGTATTTTCTTTCCTTTGTTGATTTTCAGAGTGCCAAGACCACTCGACGGAGAAAGAACAGTCTTTTCAACAACTTTTGGAAAAACTGGATATCCACAAGCCAGAAAGAAGCTGGACCATTACCTTACAAAAATTCATTCAAAATGGGATGACACCAAAAGCACAGGCAACCAAACCAAACCAAACAAAAAAACAGATAAAGTGGACTACATCAAAATTTAAAACCTCAGAGTTCCCGTTGTGGCTCAGTGGTTAATGAATCCGATTAAGAACCATGAGGTTGCGGGTTCCATCCCTGGCCTTGCTCAGTGGGTTAAGGATCCAGCATTGCCGTGAGCTGTAGGTCACAGACGCAGCTTGGATTCCATGTTGCTGTGGCTGTGGCGTAGACCAGCAGCTACAGCTCCGATTCGACCCCTAGCCTGGGAACTTTCATGTGCCGAGGGAGCGGCCCAAGAAATGGCAAAAAGACAAAAAAAAAAAAAATTTAAAACCTCTGTGTAAAGGACATAGCCAATAGAGTAAAAAAGGCACTCCACAAAATGGGAGAAAATATTTGCAAATGTGTCTTATGATAAGGGGTTATACTTGGAATATACAATGAATTCCTAAAAATTAACAAAAGCTAAACAAACAACCTGATTAAAAATTGGGCCAAGGGAGTTTTCCTGGTGGCTCAGCAGGTTAAGGATCTAGCACTGTCATTTCCACATGCCTCTTGTGCAACCCCCCCCCCAAAAAAAGAAGATGGTAAATTTGATGTGATGTATATTTTACCACAATTAAAACTTTTTTCAAAAACTACACTGTTGGGAGTTCCCATTGTGGCACAGTGAAAACAAATCCGACCCACTACTATCCATGAGGAGGCGGGTTCAATCCCTGGTCTTGCACAGTGGGTCAGGGATCTGGAACTGCCATGAGCTGTGGTATAGGTCACAAGACGTGGCTTGGATCCCACGGTGCTGTGGCTGTGGCCAGCAGCTGTAGCTCTGATTAGATCCCTAGCCTGGGAACTTCCATATGACACAGGTGAGGCCCTAAAAACAGGAAAAAAAACCAAAAACCCCATTTTTGCTTTTTATATTTTTAAGATTTTTATTTTTTCTACTACAGTTGATTTACAATGTTATGTCAATTTCTTCTGTATAGCAATAGTGACCCAGTCATACATATGTATGTGTATATATATATATATATACATATATTCTTTTTCTTACATTATCTTCCATCATGCTACATCACAAGTAACTAGATACAGTTCCCTGTGCTATACAGCAGATTGTTATTTTTAAATTACAAAGTTGAGAGAGCTATTGCTGTCTAACCAAATGTTTTTCTTTTTTTTTTTTTTTTGTCTTTTTGGGCGGAACCCGTGGCATATGGAGCTTCCCAGGCTAGGGGTCTAATCGGAGCTACAGCTGCCAGCCTATGCCACAGCAACATGAAATCCAAGCCGTGTCTGCAACCTGCACCACAGCTCACGGCAACACCGGATCCTTAACCCACTGAGAGGCCAGGGATCGAACCCAAGCCTCCACAGCTACCCAAACCAGAGCAGGATTCTTAAACCACTGTGCCACAGCAGGAACTCCAATTAAATGCTTTTTTTTTTTTTTTTTAAGTTGGAGGGTTTTTTGGTCTTTTTTTAGGGCTGTACCCAAGGCATATGGAAGTTCCCAAACTAGGGGAAAAACTGGAGCTGCAGCTGTTGGCTCATGCCACAGCCACTGCAACGCCAGATCTGAGCCACATCTGCGACCTAAACCACAGCTCACAGCAAATGCCAGATCATTAACCCACTGAGCAAGGTCATGGATCGAACCCACCTCCTCAGAGATACTAGTTGGGTTCGTTACCGCTGAGCCACAACAGGAACTCCCTAAAAGTTTTTATTTATTTGCAATTGTAGTAACAGCCCACATTTACACAACACTTCTATGGCCTGGGCATTCTGCACTTCTATGGCCTGCACATTTGATTCTCACAATTGATAAAAACAGACCCACACAAGTAGGCCCAATGGATTTTTGACAAAAGTGCAAAAGCAATTCAATGGTCTTTTCAACAAACGGTGCTGAAGCAATTAGATATCCACAGGCAAAATATGAAACTCGATTTAAGCTTTTACCTTAGTTTTACAAAGTAACTCAAACCAGATCAAGAACTTAAATGTAAAACACAAAACAAAAACACTTTAAGAAAAAAAAGAAGGGAGAAAAACTTCAGAACCCAGGACTAGATGAAGAGCTCTTAATTATGATATCCAAAGCTTGATCCATAAAAGGAAAAACTAATAAGTGGAACTTCATCAAAATTAAAAACTTACTCTACAAAATACCCTATAGGAGTTCCTGTCATGGCGCAGTGGTTAACGAATCCGATTAGGAACCATGAGGTTGCGGGTTCGATCCCTGCCCTTGCTCAGTGGGTTAACGATCCAGCATTGCCGTAAGCTGTGGTGTAGGTTGCAGACGCGGCTCGGATCCCGCGTTGCTGTGGCTCTGGTGTAGGCCGGTGGCTACAGCTCCGATTAGACCCCTAGCCTGGGAACCTCCATATGCAGTGGGAGTGGCCCAAGAAATAGCAAAAAGACAAAAAAAAAAAAAAAAGACCCTATAAATAGAATGAAGAGACAAATCAGGGACTAGAAGAAAATATTTGCAAACCACATATCTGACAAAGGACTTGAAACTAGACTATCCAAAGAACTCAAAACTCAACAGGCTCTTTTTTTAATCCAATTAGAAACTGGCAAAAGAGGTGAACTGACATTTCTCTGAAGAGGGTAAAAAAATGGCTAATAAGCATAAGAAAAGATGTTCAACATCATTAGCCATTAGGGCAATACAGATTCAAACTAAAGTAAGATTTCATTACACATCAGAATGTTTAAAAAAAAAAGCGTCCCCGTCGTGCCTCAGCAGAAATGAATCTGACTAGTATGCATGAGGACGCAGGTTCGATTCCTGACCTCACACAGTGATCCGGCATTGCAGTGGCTGTGGTGTAGCCAGCAGCTGTAGCTCCAATTCAACCCCTAGCCTGGGAACCTCTATATGCCATGGGTGCAGGCCTAAAAAAGACAAAAAAAAAAGTTAAAAAAAATTAGTGACAAGACTAAGTGCTGACAAGTTACATTAAAAAAATGGAATCATTCATACACTGCTGGTGAGAATATTAAAAACATACTGCCAAATAGGAAAATACTTTGACAGTTTTCTTTTATCATATGACCCAACAATTATACTATTGCACATTTGTTCCAGAAAAATAATGTTCATGCAAAAAACTGCACCCAAATGTTCACAGTTGCTTTATTCATGATAACCAAAAGCTGCAAACAAACCAATTAGCCTTCAAATTGTGATGTATCCATATCATGGAATACTACTCAGCAATAGAGAGGGATGAACTACTTACATATGTTTTGACTTGGAAAGACTTTAAGGAAATTATGCCAAGTGAAAAAAGCTAATCCCTGAGTTCCTGTCATGGCTCAGAAGTTAACGAACCCAACCAGTATCCATGAGGATGCGGGTTCAATCCCTGGCCTCGCTCAGTGGGTCAAGGATCTAGAGTTGCCATGAGCTGTGGTGTAGGTTGCAGGCACAGCTCAGATCCTGTGTTGCTGTGGCTACAGCGTAGGCCAACAGCTACAGCTTGGATTCAACCCCTAGCCGGGGAACCTCCAAGTGCCATGGGTACAGCCCTAAAAAGACAAAAAAGAAGACGAAGAAAAGAAAAGAAAAAAGCTAATCTCAAAAGATTATATACTGTATGTTTTTTCTTTTTTGCTGTTATTTTGTTTTGTTTTGTTTTTTTGCTTTTTAGAGCCACACTTACGGCATATGGAAGTTCCCTGACTAGTGGTGGAATTGGAGCTGCAGCTGCCAGTCTATGCCATAGCCTCAGCAACATAGGATCTGAGCTTCATCTGTGACCTACACCACAGCTCATGCCAATGCTGGATCCTAACCCACAGAGCAAGGCCAGGGATCAAACCTGTATCCTCCTGGATACTAGTTGGGTTCATTACCTCTGAGCCACAATGGGAACTCCTACTGTATGATTTTTTATATATGTAAAATACACATGTTTCTTGAAATGATGACGTTATAGAGGTTAAAAACAGATTCGTAGTTGTTAGGTGTTAGGGTTTTTTGGGGGGGTGGCTACAAAAGAGCAGCAGGAGTCTTGCAATGGAGCTGTTCTGCATCTTGACTGTGGTGGTGGATACAAGAAGCTACGCAAGCAATAAAATTGCATAGAAATACGTACAGGAGTTCCCGTCGTGGCGCAGTGGTTAACGAATCCGACTAGGAACCATGAGGTTGCGGGTTCGGTCCCTGCCCTTGCTCAGTGGGTTAACGATCCGGCGTTGCCATGAGCTGTGGTGTAGGTTGCAGACGCGGCTCAGATCCCGCGTTGCTGTGGCTCTGGCGTAGGCCGGTGGCTACAGCTCCGATTCAACCCCTAGCCTGGGAACCTCCATATGCCGCGGGAGCAGCCCAAGAAATAGCAACAACAACAAAAAAGACAAAAGACAAAAAAAAAGAAAGAAAGAAAAAAGAAATACGTACACACACAAATGATGCATGTATAACATGAAATCTGAATGAGTTCTGTGGATTTTAATGTCAATTTCCTGGTTTTAATACTGTACAATAATTATATGAGGTGCTCACACTGGGAGAAAAGGGGTGCATGAAACCCCTCTGTACGTTTTTTTGCAACTTCCTTTGAATCTATAGTTATTGCTAAATCTTTTATGTTATTTAGTTTTTTATTATTTATATGTACTATATACCTATTTGCTGTAGTTATGTAATAATAATGGTAAACAATCCTTAGGTAGTGCTAGTTAACATGGGCCAGATATTCTATATTAGCACATTTAATCCTCCTTACAACTTGTTATGGACTTAAGTTGAGCTGTATCTTCCTCAAATTTATATGTTGAAGCCCTAATCCCTAAGACCTCAGAAAGTATCTGGATACAGGACCTTTGAAGAAGTAATTAAGTTAAAATGGGTCATTAGTGCGGACCCTAATCCAATATGACTGATGTCTTTATACAAAGTGTAAATTGGGACACAGAAACACCACACACACATGCATAGAGAAAAGACCATACAAGGACATAACCAGAAGGTGGCTCTTCTGCAAGTTAAGGAGAGAAAGCCTTAAAAGAAACCTAACGACATCCTGATCTTGAACTTCTAGCTTCCAGAAATGTAAGAAAATAAATTTCTGTTGTTTAAGCCACTGAATCTGTGTTATGCTAGCCCTAGCAAACCAATGACAACCTGATATTGATAGCTATTGGCAGTTTCATTTATAGCTAAGGAAACTGGAAGAGAAGTTTGGTGAACTCCCAAAGGTTAAACAGCTGGCAAGAAGTAGAGCCAGGATCTGGACCTAAGTCACCCAGCTTCAAACTATGAGCTACTGGGAGTTCCCCTGTGGCACAGTGGGTTAAGGACCTGATGTTGTAACTGCAGCAGCTCAGATCTCAGCTATGGCGAGGGTTAGATCCCTTGTCCAGGGAACTTCCACATGCTGCAGGCACAGCCAAAAAAAAAGGAAAAAAAGGGAATTCCCATTGTGGCTCAGCTGGTTATAAACCCAACTAGTATTCATGAGGATGCAGGCTCAATCCCTGACCTCGCTCAGTGGGTTAAGCGTCGGACAGTGGTTAACCTGTGGTAAAAGCAGATACGGCTCAGATCCCACATTGCTGTGTCTGTGGCATAGGCCGGCAGCTATAGCTCCAATTTGACCCCTAGCCTGGGTACTTACATAGCCACAGGTGCAGCCCTAAGAAGCAAAAATAAATAAATAAAAAATAAATTGGCATCTTAAAAGGTATTGAGAGAGTTCCCACTGTGGTGCAGTGGGTTGGGAATCCAACTTTGGGAGTTCCCGTCAATCCCTGAACTTCCATATGCCCTGGGTGCAGCCATAAAAAAAAAAGGCACAAAAGGATTGAGAACAGCAGTAACAACTAAAGTATAAAGGAGCATAGCTGACAAAAGGGTCAAATTACCATTAAAGACTAGACCTAATGGAGAATTAAAACTAAGGGTGGGTCAGAGTTCCTGTTGTGGCTCAATGGTTAACAAATCTGACTAGGAACCATGAGGTTGCAGGTTCGATCTCTGGCCTTGCTCGGTGGGTTGAGGATCCGGAGTTGCTGTCAGCTGTGGTGTAGGTCGCAGACGCAGATCAGATCCTGCGTTGCTGTGGCCCTGGCGTAGGCTGGCAGCTACTGCTCCGATTTGTCCCCTAGCCTGGGAACCTCCATATGCCGCAGGAGCGGCCCAAAAATGGCAAAAAGACAAAAAAAAAAAAACTACACTTTTTTCAGTCATTAGAAGCACTGATTTTTCACACCTTAGCAGAGTCAAACCAATAGGCTAATTTTGCTTTTTTTTTTTAGGGCTGCACCCTCGGCATATGGAGGTTCCCAGGCTAGGGGTTGAACCAGAGCTGTAGCTGCCGGCCTACACCATAGCCACAGAAAAGCAGGATCCGAGAGGGGTCTGTGACCTACACCACAGCTCACAGCAACACCAAATCCTCAACCCACTGAGCAAGGCCAGGATCAAACCTGCATCCTTATGGATGCTAGTCAGACTCGTTAACTGCTGAGCCACGTCGGGAACTCCAGGCTAATTTTAAACGAATGACTTTGTGTTTTGGCAAGCAAGTAAAATATTACAGTACACTGTCAAGAAAATCCTCAGCTAGGAGTTCCCGTCGTGGCTCAGTGGTTAACGAATCCCATTAGGAACCATGAGGTTGCAGGTTCAATCCCTGGCCTCGTTCAGTGGGTTAAGGATCCACATTGCCGTGATCTGTGGCGTAGGTTGCAGATGCAGCTCGGATCTGGCATTGCTGTGGCTGTGGCCTAGGCCGGCAGCAACAGCTCTGATTTGACCCCTAGCCTGGGAACCTCCACATGCCGGGGGTGCAGCCCTAGAAAAGACAGAAAGCCAAAAAAAAAAAAGACAAGAAAAAAGAAAATCCTCAGCTAATATCAATGATTTTTAGTAGTATCTCAACCATGCAAAATCCTAACCATGTAATATAATAACATTTTATTTCCAGGCAAACAAGCTCAATAATAAGAACAACAAGAAATCCTTTAACTGTCTTTTCTCCTGAACAACCTGCCTATGGAAACATATATATTCACTCAAGATCGGGCACATATAACCATAAAGAGATAATAACATGCTGGCAAGGATATGGAGAAAGTTTAAACCTCATACACTGTTGGTGGAGAGGTAAGATGGTGCCGCCATTTTGGAAAAAGTTCTGGTACATGAATGAACCTTAAAAAATGATGCTAAGTGAAAGAAGCCCGTCATAGAGGACCACATATTCTGTGATTCCATTTATAGGAAAAGTTCAGAATAGGCAAAATCAATAGAGACAAAAAGTAGACAAATAGGTGCCTAGAACTGAAAGAGATAGGGGTTTTTAGGGTGACAGCTAAGGGGTAAGGGTTTGTTTTTTTGATGTGATGAAAATGTACAAAATTGTGGTAATGGTCTCACAATTCTATAGATATACTTGGAGCCAATGAATTGTATAACATATGAGTTATACACACATAGCCATACACATATGTATGTGTGTGTGTATACATATATATGTGTGTGTGTGTGTGTGTAAAAATACATATATTTTTTTGGCTGCCGCAGAGCACATGGAGTTCCCAGTCCAGAGATCAGATCCAAGCCACAGCTGTGACCTATACCACAGCTGCCACAACACCACAACCTCAAACCACTGTGCTAGGCCAGGGATCAAACCAGCATTCCAGCACTCCAGAGATGACGACAATCCTGTTGTGTGCCACAGTGGAAATTCCTAAACTGTATGCGTTAACTGAGTAAACTCTATGCTTTGTGAATTATGTATCAATAAAACTGTCTAAAAAAAAAAAAAAAAACCCACAACAATCCAGTGCAATTTTGCTTAATACGAGAAGTACTTAGGGAGTTCCTGTCATGGTGCAGCAGAAACGAATCCGACTAGTATCCGTGAGGATGCAGGTTCAATCCCTGGCCTCACTCACTGGATCAGGGATGGGGCACTGCCATGAGCTGTGGTGTAGATCACAGATGCGGCTCAGACCCCGAGTTGCTGTGGCTGTGGTGTAGGCCAGCAGCTGTAGCTCTGATATGATCCCTAGCCTGGGAACTTCCACATGCCACAAGTGCAGCCCTTTAAAAAAAAAAAAAAAAAAAAAGGAAAAGAAGTACTTAAAATCATGGGCCTGGACTGCTATTTTGGTGGATACAGAAAAGTGTCAAACATAATCCAGCCCTCCAGAGCTTCTTGATCATCTATGGAAAAGATGAGGTTACTGTTTTCACCCTCTAATTTTCTTTTTTTTTCTTTTTTTTTTTAGGGCCACATCTGGGGCATATCAAAGTTCCCAGGCTAGGGGTTGAGTCAGAGGTGCAGCTGCCACAGCTTATGGCAATGATGGATCCTTAACCCACTGAGTAGAGCCAGGGATTAAACCTAGGTTCTCATGGATACTAGTTGGGTTCGTTACCACTAAGCCACAATGGGAACTCCTATATATCTTATTATAAAGCTTACAATTTAGCCTTTAACCTTACTCTTTATGCTAAAAAAAATTTTTTTTTATTGATTTAAAACTATAAATTCAATATTTACAGACTGAAAAGGGAAGAAGCTCTATACAAAATCCTGGGGCATTAGCGTTCCCGTCATGGCACAGTGGTTAACGAATCCGATTAGGAACCACGAGGTTGCAGGTTCGACCCCTGGCCTTGCTCAGTGGGTTAAGGATCTGGCGTTGCCGTGAGCTGTGGTAGGCCGAAGACTCGGCTCGGATTCCGCGTTGCTGTGGCTCTGGTGTAGGCTGGCGGCTACAGCTCCGATTGGACCCCTAGCCTGGGAACCTCCGCATGCCGTGGGAGTGGCCCAAGAAAATGGCAAAAAGATTAAAAAAAAAAAAAAATCCTGGGGCATAGTCATAGTAAAGTTAACACAAAAGAAATGGTCATAAGAACAAAATAAAAAGATCAACATAATCCATAATGAAAATATCCAAGAGGTACATAACCTTACTGTGGGTATGATCCTCAGCCTAGCACATCGGGTAAAGGATTCAGCATTGCTGCAGCGTCCGTGTGGGTCAAAGCTGTGGCTCAGATTCAATCCCTGGCCAAGGAACTTCCCTATGCTGCAGGTGGGGCAATAAAATTTAAAAAAACAAACAAAAAAAGCAAGTTTGATAACCGATAAGTTTAAGGTTCCTGGCATTTGCTGTTTTGAAGAGATCATTAATCTATAAGAAACAAACCCATTGCGGAGTTCCCGTCGTGGCGCAGTGGTTCACGAATCCAACTAGGAACCATGAGGCTGCGGGTTCGGTCCCTGCCCTTGCTCAGTGGGTTAATGATCCGGCGTTGCCGTGAGCTGTGGTGTAGGTTGCAGACGCGGCTCAGATCCCGCGTTGCTGTGGCTCTGGCGTGGGCCTGTGGCTACAGCTCCGATTGGACCCCTAGCCTGGGAACCTCCATATGCCGAGGGAGCGGCCCAAGAAATAGCAAAAAAAAAAAAAAAAAAACCATTGCCATCAACTACAGGAAACTGTATTACAAAACTGCTGTTGCAGAGCTCAATATATTGGTTAGTCTAAATTCCAGTTCTGCCATTTATCATATTAGCCTGTCAAGGATGGTAGTACATTTGGTACAACTCACGTGAAGACACTGAAGCTAGGTTCCTGTTACTCATGCCCCTAAAGCACATTATTTCCCAAGGCACATGGCTCATGGTTCACAGTTAAACTAACACTGAAATTTAAATAAGCTGTGACTTCGATTAAAGTGTATTACAACAAACCCCTTTAAAACCAGTGTCTTGACATTATCAGCTGTGAGGAGTATCATAAATTATATCACTAAACAGTTTGTTTTTCCTTCTGAGTGATTTACTTTTGAAAAAAAATAAAAAAGATTCCAACTTAGCACTATAAAATTAATCTCACTTACTTGCATTTCCTGAATGGGAAAGAATGGGATGGCCCGGGGTGTGACCAAGAGAAAAAAGACTGAGAACAGCTGGTACCGACACTTTAAAGTCAGATTGGTGTAGGACTCAATCACTGAACCACTGTATGAAACTACGCAAATCACTTAAGCTCTATGAGCTCTGGTCTTCTCATCTGTGATAAAAAAAAAAAGGAAAAACCACCCACCTTAGGGATATTGCAAGGATTACATAAAATAATATCATATAATTGGAGTTCCCGTCATGGCACAGTGGAAACAAATCTGACTAGGATCCATGAGGACACAGGTTTGATCCCTGGCCTTGCTCAGTGGGTTGAGGATCCAGAGTTGCCATGAGCTGTGGTGAAGGCTGGCAGCTGCAGTTCTGATTGAGCCCTAGCCTGCGAACCTCCATGTGCCATGGGTGCGGCCCTAAAAAGACAATCAATCAATCAAAGTCAGCAACTACTTTTTTAAAAATTAATAATAATAATAATATTATATAATGGGAAGGTGGGTAAAATAGTGCTGGAAATAAATTTGGTGCTCAATGGGAAGATAGGAATGAACCACCCTTAACGTGAAACCAATCAAGTCAATCAGTTTTAATCACCCTATAAAATGTCAGGAATACACTTTGAACCATTCATCTAAGTCAAAAATGCTAAATTAAGGCTGGGAACTCAGTACTCTAAATTTATTTCTTCCTTCAGTCTCCACTAGATTATAAACTCCATGAGGGAAGAGATAATCTTTTATTCACTACTATATACTATATCCCTAGCACAGTATCTATTACATAATAGGTGTGCTCATTAATGAAATGGGAATACAACAATACTTTTTTTTTGGGGGGGGGGGGAAGCAGCACCTGAGGCATAGGGAAGTCCAGGCCAGGGGTTGAACTGGAGTTTCAGCTGTCGACCTACACCACAGCCACAGCATCACCACATCCGAGCCGAGTCTGCGACCTACACCACAGCTCACAGCAACACCAGATCCTTAACCCACTGAGCGAGACCAGGGATTGAACCCTCATCCTCATGGATCCTAATCGGGTTTTGACCTGCTGAGCCACAACAGGAACTCCCAACATAACTTCTATTATAAAGAACTCTAAGGAATATTCTCTATTCTGTTCTTGAGGAATATTTTATATTTATACTACTTAATGCTAGTAAATTGTATTCCCTTTTTTTTTTTTTTCTTTTAGGGGTCTAACCGGAGCTACAGCTGCTGGCCACAGTCACGGCCATGCCAGATCTGAGCCACATCTGCAACCTATTTCACAGCGCACAGCAATGCCAGATCCCCATCCATTGAGTGAGCCCAGGGATCAAACCCCACCCTTATGGATACTAATCAGACTCATTTCCACCACACCACAATGGGAACTCCGAGAGAAGATTTTTGTTTGTTGTTGTTTCTTTGTCTTTTTGCCATTTCTTGGGCTGCTCCCACAGCATATGGAGGTTCCCAGGCTAGGGGTCCAATCGGAGCTGTAGCCGCCAGCCTACACCAGAGCCACAGCAACGCGGAATCCGAGCCGTGTCTGCAACCTACACCACAGCTCACGGCAATGCTGGATCCTTAACCCACTGAGCGAGGCCAGGGATCGAACCCACAACCTCATGGTTCCTAGTCGGATTCGTTAACCACTGAGCCATGACGGGAACTCTGAGAAAATATTTTTTAAATATTCCTTTTATCTTCCCTAAGGGATCGTTAGCTATTATTTCTGTTTTATTACTTTCCTAGTGGTGTGCATATTTAACTTATCATAGCCTCCAAATAATCTGAATATTATCTGAAATCAATACCACAGACCAGATGGAAGCCTAAGAGCAGGTCCAAAGGGGGCCCCTGAGGCTGAAAGGTGTGGCAGAGCTCAGAGTGACCAAGCGGAAGAAAAAAAAAAAAACAAGGACAAAGACAAGGTGAAAGTCCTGGAAGCCATGGGTATGAGTGGAAAGAACGAAGAGGAGAAGCAGTGCGGCCTGGACAAGCAGGCCCTGGCCCAGGCAGCCTTCGAAAAGATGCAGGAGAAATGGCAAATGGAAGGGATTCTGAAGAAAGCATCCAAAACCCACAGGCAGAGAGTAGAGGACTTCAACAGACACCAGGATACTCTCATGGAGCCCTATGACATTCCCCACATCAGCTGGATTAAGGAAACTCCCAGCCCGGGATAGCGAGTGGCATCAAAGGGAAGAAGAAGGCAGAGTGGGGGTTACGTTTGTGCCTTTGGTATTTTCTGGAAATAATATATTATGCACACACTTGCGTTCTCTGCTGAGACAGTTCTTTTCAAAGCAGTGTGCCCTCATTCTGGAACTTAAGTCAGACTGTCCTTTAAAAAACAAAATAAAATAAAATAAATGACAAAAATAACATAGACCAGATATTAGAAATTCATTGTAATCCAAGGTTTGTTATTAATAGCAGAATCCCATTATAGCAAATGTCTCTGTAAAAAGTTCTGTAAGGACAGCCCACAACGAAAATTTTGTTCTAGGAGTTTCCATCATGGCTCAGTGGTAATGAACTCAACTTGTATCCATGAAGACTCTGGTGCAATCCTTGGCCTCACTCAGTGGGTTAAGGATCCAGCATTGCCATGAGCTGTGGTGTAGGTTGCAGATGAGGCTCAGATCCCATGTTGTGGCTGTGGCATAGGCCGGCAGCGACAGCTCCAATTCAGCCCCTAGCTGGGGAACCGCCATATGCCTATGCTTTTTAGGTGCAGCCCTAAAAAGCAAAAACGGAACAAAACAAAAAAAATGGCCTCCCAGGGAATGAAGGGAAAAATATTACATTTAGTCCATTCTCCTACACAATAACTTTCCAAAAAACATCTGTAATAATTACTTACATGCTTATGCTCAAATACTTCTGTAAAAGAGAAATGCCAGACAAAGCAACATGTTCTAATTTGAAACAACTAAATGCCAGACAATGGTTTTTAACCCTATCTTGAATCACAGAACTTTTTAAAGAATGTAATGAAAACTGTGGCCCTTGTCCCCAGAAAAAGACAGAGCCATACATACATACATACAAATTTTTACTTATGATTTTACAGGGTTCCAGAACCCTAGCATTGGAGTTCTGGTCGTGGCGCAGTGGTTAACGAATCCGACTAGGAACCATGAGGTTGCGGGTTCAGTCCCTGGCCTTGCTCAGTGGGTTAAGGATCCGGCATTGCCGTGAGCTGTGTTGTAGGTCAAAGACGTGGCTCGGATCCCTCATTGCACAGGCCCGTGGCTACAACTCCAATTAGACCCCTAGCCTGGGAACCTCCATGTGCCGAGGGAGCAGCCCTAGAAAAGGCAAAAAGACAAAAAAAAAAACAAAAAAAACAAACCTGTACTTAACCATGGGGAAATAAATGTTCTTATTCATTGATGGAGGAATATAATTATATTCCTCTTTTCTGTTAAGATGAATGTGGCTCTAACTACCAAAATGACAAATGCTCACATCCTTTGACCCAGCAATTCCACTTCTATGGATATTATCCAGTAAACCTATGTAAACAAAGGTGAAATAACATTATATATATAAGGCTATTTACTAAGCACTACTTATATCAATAAAATGTTGTCCAAGTTATAATGAAATGACATTATATATAAGGCTATTTACTAAGCACTACTTATATCAATAAAACGTTGTACATTGACAAGAAATTGGTTAAATTATGGTTCAACTATAGAATGGAATATTAAGCAGCCTGGGGGAGGGGGAAAGCAGAAAGAAGTTCTATATGTACCAAAATAAAATAATTTCTAAAATATTTTAGGAGTTCCTGCTGTGGCACAGCGGGTTAAGATCTGATGGTTCTGGAGTTCCCGTCGTGGCGCAGTGGTTCACGAATCCAACTAGGAACCATGAGGTTGCAGTTTCGGTCCCTGCCCTTGCTCAGTGGGTTAACGATCCGGCGTTGCCGTGAGCTGTGGTGTAGGATGCAGACACGGCTCGGATCCTGTGTTGCTGTGGTTCTGGCGTAGGCCGGAGGATACAGCTCCGATTTGACCCCTAACCTGGGAACCTCCATATGCTGCAGGAGCAGCCCAAGAAATGGCAAAAAGACAATAAATAAATAAATAAATAAAATTAAAAAAAAAAAAAAAAGATCTGATGGTTCTGTGGCAGTGAGGGTTTGATCCCCACAGCAGCCCAGTGGGTTAAGGATCCAGCATTATTGCAGCTGTGGCATAGGTCACAGCTGCAGCTCAGATTTGATCCCTGGCTCGGGGAACTTCCATATGCCATGGGTATAGCCCCACCAACCAAAAAAAAAATTTTAAACATGAAAAGCAAAATACACAATAATGTATATAAAATACTTGTCTCTGTATTAAAAAAAAATTTTTTGCCAGAGGAGATGATGTCTGAATTTTATTTAATTTCAACACTCCCACAGGGGCACTGGGAAACAGGCCAGGAAGGGGAGTGAATTTCCCTGGATCCCAGAGCAGACCCAGGCCTGTTTCAGCTGCACATACACACACATACATACTACATATATCATATGTGATATATATGAGATACGCACATACACATAAATAAAACACAAGAAACTGCTAATAGTTGTCTCCAGGGAAGGAAACCAGACGGATAAAAGCATAGAAGAGAGGTTTCATTGTATATTTTTGAAATCTTTTTTTTTTTTGGCTTTTTAGGGCCGCACCCACGGCATATGGAGGTTCGCAGGCTAGGGGTCTAATCAGAGCTGCAGCCGCCAGCCCACACCAGAGCCACAGCAATGCGGGATCCGAGCCGTGTCTACGACCTACACCACAGCTCACAGCAAAGCCGGATCCTTAATCCACTGAGGGAGGCCAGGGATCGAACCCGCCACCTAATGGTTCCTAGTCAGATTTGTTAACCACCGAGCCACGATGGGAGCTCCTATTTTTGAAATCTTTTGAATTTTGTACTACATGAATATAATATCAAATCAAAATTAATTCTTTTTTTCTTTTGGCTGCACCTCCGGCATGTGGAAGTTCCCAGGCCAAGGATTCAACCAGACCCAAGCCACTTCAGTGACAATGCCAGATCCTTAACCTGCTGGGCCACAAGATAACTCCCAAAATCAATTCTTCAAAACAAAACAAAAAAATTCTCTGTGCCTTAGACCCCAAGCAGTTTTGCTAGCCTTCAAAATCAAGCTATTCTTTGCCATCATTTTGTGACTTATTCATAATAATATTTTATCAGAATTTTTCTTAGATTGTTTAGCTACAGGGATCTTTCTGAGAAACAAAGTCTCATCCTTCCCCACACAGTCCAACCTCTGAGCATATTAATTATGCTCTCTCCTTTTAGGCTCAGAATACCTTCACATACATGTGTATTTGCACCCCTTTCTTTTAGACTAATAATACCTTCACACCTCCATGTCCATCTTCAGCTATGTGCCATAGACACCTGAGTCCATGCCTGCCTAATTATAAGTGCCTGAAGAGTATGCAGTGCACCTGGTTGATTTTTTTATTTTTATTTATTTTATTTTCTGTAATACCTACACTGTATACCTGCACTGACTCAATAAAGTTACCTGCACTCAACTGCTGAAAAATTTAGGCACTAAAATTTCAATACAGCTATTACGTCTCTTTCCTTCATCTTATTCAAACAATCACACAAGCACATCAAACAGCTGTTCTTACGAAACTGATGGAATATTTTCGTGCCTTGATTCTAACTAGTCAATTGTTAATACAATGGAAATTGGTCAAGTCAGTTTTGGTTAGGTGCTAGTAGCTTCTGCCAAATGTGAACATTAAATCTGGCTGATAAAGTGAATTAATATAATATGATATATCCTGAACTAGAGGCACCTCCTGAAATCAGCTGGCTCTTCAGATTACATTTTAATTCTAAGATTAATCCTTAGTATTCCTCAGGAGTCAGACAAAACATTAATTAAATTAACACCAATTCTGGCAGCAGTTTATTTGATAAAAGTCACATATTTAATCTTTATAAAAACAAAATTATCAGTCATATGCGTCACATCCATTACAACAGACACTATCACCTTATTATCTTTATGCAGGCAACATTAAGTCTTCATATTTAAAACAAAATTCTAGTACAGCAAATTTGGATAGCCACTTGCTATTATCATTTTAAATTAAGCTATGGGAGTTCCCGTCGTGGCGCAATGGTTAACGAATCCGACTAGGAACCATGAGGTTGCGGGTTCGGTCCCTGCCCTTGCTCAGTGGGTTAAGGATCCGGCGTTGCCGTGAGCTGTGGTGTAGGTTGCAGACACGGCTCGGATCCTGCGTTGCTGTGGCTCTGGCGTGGGCCGGCAGCTACAGCTCCGATTCAACCCCTAGCCTGGGAACCTCCATATGCCGCAGGAGCGGCCCAAGAAATAGCAAAAAAAAAAAAAAAAAAAAAGACCAAAAAATAAATAAATAAATAAATTAAGCTATGATTTGGATTGGCACAACACTGTGAATCAACTACACTTTAATTAAAAAGTAATAAACTGTGTTTTGGTTAAAATAAAAGGCTGACCTATCTAACTCACCAAGTTACATAATGGCTTAGTCCTTCGACTTCTGGACCAATAATGCTATCTGCAAAAATAACTGAAATTTAGAATTCCCGTTGTGGTCTAGCAGGTTAAGAACCCATCCAGTGTCCATGAGGATGTGGATTTGATCCCTGACCTAGCTCAGTAGGTTAAGGATTCAGTGTTGCCACAAGCTTTGGGGTAGGTCACAGATGCAGCTCAGGTCTGACACGGCTGTGGCTATGGCTGTGGCTGTGGCTATGGCTGTGGCTGTGACTGTGGCATAGGCTGGCAGCTGCAGCTCTCATTCAACCTCTTGCTCGGGAACTTCCATATGCTCTGGATGCAGCCTTAAAAAAAAAACCCTGCAATTTGACTGTTATTACTAGTTCTCCCATAGATGCTAACAACTTTGGGGGTTTTTTTGCTGCACTCGCCTGGCCCAAACCTGCACCACAGCAGCGACTCAAGCCACTGCAGTGACAATGCTGAATCCTCAACCTCATGTGCCACAAGAGAACACCAATGCTAACAAAATTTTTAAAACTTCTAAGGCTTTTACTAAACATGAACTAAGAGAAAAAGAATCACCATTTTCTGGCTCTGCTTTGTCAACAATATGGGATGAGAGGAGGTCAAGCTTTAACAAGAGTGAAGTTTAAAATGATCCCATCATTTCTCTTCTGCATACATACCTGAAAGGACTGAAAGCAGGGATATGAACAGATATTTGTACACCCATGTTCATAGCAGCATTATTCAAAGGGTCCAAAACATAAAAGCAACCCAAGTGTTCACTGACAAATACATGGATAAATAAAATGTGGTACATATAATGGAATATTGTTCAGGCTTAAGAAGGAAGGTAATTCTGATACATACTACACTATGGATGAACCTTGAGGATATTATGCTAAATGAAATAAGCCAGTCACAGAGACAAACTGTATGAGTCCACTTATATGAGATTTTTAGAGTAGTCAAATTCATGGAAATAGAAAGTAGAATCGTGGTTGCCAGGGACTGAGGAGAGGAGTAAATGGGGAGTTTTTATTTAATGAGTACAGTTTAATTTTTGCAAGATGAAGTCTTGAGAGGGATGGTGATGATGGCTGCACAACAAAGTGAGTGTGAATACACTGAAAAATGGTTAGAACGGTAAATTTTATTTCCCTCACCTAGTTAGGATTAGGAAATAGATATCATCCTTTTATTAAGAACACTTTTAGAAAAACACTCCACCTCTATTTTCCTTGCTGCTGTGTTCAGGGCATAGTCAAGCAAAGTACTTAACTTGCTCCTTTGGTATCTGCAACCCCAAATCCCAGAAGCCTGTATACACATGATGAAGGAGTTAATAAGGAAAGAACTTTTGCAAGATTTTGTTCTAGCTTTTGTTTCTGAAGGTTTTGCATTTTATTTGGTCTTTTTTTTGGGGGGGGGGGGTTAATGGCTGCACCCGAGGCATGTGGAAGTTCCCAGGCGAGTGGTCAAATTGGAGCTATAGCTGCCATCCAACAGCCACAGCAACACCAGATCCTTTAACCCACTGAGCGAGGCCAGGGATCGAACCTGCATCTTCATGGAAACCTAGTCAGGTTTGTTACCACTGAGCCATGACAGGAACTCTGCGTTTTGCATTTTAATGCCACCATTTATTCTTTGATAGTACTAATACCTAAATGAATTTTTAGTTTTGTTTTCTCCTATCTCAAATACAGCTCCCTCTTTCAGTGCAGATCAAAAATAATTTTTTTAAACTGGAAGTACCCAGAATTGAACTGACTTTCAAGTCATACGATTAGTCTTTTAACTTCTTAGAAGGTACTAGGACCAAAATTAGATTAATCCTATTTCAATATACTTTGCAGTATACGCAGTTTTTCAAAAGGGGGGGTAAGTTAAAAGAGTAAGGTATGAGTATAATGAAACCCCACTCTTAATTCTATATCCTAAATTGCATAAGAAATTACCAATTAAATTTCTAAAATTATCAAAAACAACCAAAATTCTCAGAGCAGTGACTCTGAACATTCCTCAGCACAAGGTGTATCTGTGAGGGGAATGACACTTCTTATACCTGATAACTAATGCAGTATAACTATGGTCTATTGTTAAACAGCAAAGGTAAGAGTCTATAAAACTAGAGAAAACTGTCTGAGAAGCAGGAAGAAAGCAAAGAGCCTGACTTCATCATGATGACCTCAGAAAATAGGCAAAACCAATCAACCAAATGAGAGAGCTTTTTACTCCAGATCCTTCAGACTGCTCTAATCTATAAAGGAGTGTTTCTTTCTTTCTTTCTTTTTTTGTCTTTTTGCTGCTGCTCTTGGGCTACTCCCGCAACATATGGAGGTTCCCAGGCTAGGGGTCAAATTGGAGCTGTGGCGGCCAGCCTACGCCACAGCCACAGCAACGCGGGATCCGAGCCCCATCTGCAACCTACACCACAGCTTATGGCAATGCCGGATCCTTAACCCACTGAGCAAGGCCAGGGATGAAACCTGCAACCTCATGGTTCCTAGTTGGATTCGTTAACCACTGAGCCATGACGGGAGCTCCCAAAGGAGTCTTTCTGGGGCATGACAGGAGCTCCCAAAGGAGTCTTTCTGGGGTAGATAGACAGTAAGAGTCCAAATTACGAAACAAGATCCCCCATTAAAGTCTCTATAAAGACAAAAAAAGCTGACCAGTGAGCAAGCAGGTGCTAGGACAAATGACCCTATAACAGAAACTCTGTGGCCCCACACTAAGCCAAAGGCTACCCTCAAATGAACCAAAAACAACAGAAAGATGGAAAGATTAACCCTTCTGCAGGCCAAAGTCACCTAATACTCCAGGAAAACCTACCACCAAGAGAGACCTAGCAATTTGAGACCTAGATAAGGTAAAAAGGAAGAACTGACCAACCCAAATCATCTCTTGACTCAAGTTTGAAACAAATCATTGATAGGGAGTTCCTGTTGTGGTGCAGTGGGGTTAAGAACCCAACTAGTAAAAAAAAAAAAAAAAAAAAAAAGAACCCAACTAGTATCCATGAGGATATTTTTTAAAGACATACTTCAGGAGTTCCTATCTTGGCTCAGCAGTTAACAAATCTGACTAGAATCCATGAGGATGCAGGTTCGATCCTTGACCTTGCTCAGTGGTTAAGGATCCAGCGTTGCCGTGAGCTGTGGTGTAGGCCAACAGCTACAGCTCTGATTCAACCCTCTGCCTGGGAACCTCCATATGCCGCAAGTGCGGCCCTAAAAAGGGGAAAAAAAAAAAGTAAGTATTTCAATTTAATCTTTATTTAACTAAATGAAAACAGAAAATAAGAAATAACATAAATGGGGAGTTCCCTGGTGGCTCAACAGGTTAAGGACCTAGCACTGTCACAGCTGTGGCTTGGGTCACTGCTATGGTGCAGATTTGATCCCTGACCCTGGGGAATTTCTGCATGCCATGAGCACAGGCAAAAAAAGAAAGAAAGAAAAAGAAATAACATAAATGACTAACAGCCAAGTTTAATGACAGTGCCAATACAGACCACATACAGGAAGGAAGGAAGCAGAAGAGAAGTGGAGAAATCTGGATATGGATTCCTGACCCACTATGGCACAAGAGTTCATACACACTTTATAAGTTTTAAATAATTTTATATTACTGACTATGAACAAGAGAAGCCATTACTGCTCCAAAATCCATGAGAAGACAAAATTCAGAAAGGTAAGATCAGCATTCAAAAAATACTATTTCTATTTGAGGGCATTTGCTCATTTTATTCTAAAGAAAAAACTTTGAAATTGAGCTCTCTGTACTTTAGGAGGCCTGGGTGTGTGAAGAGAGAAGAAAATAAAAGCCCAATGAGGGGACTTTAGGGAATCCACCTGTACTTTAAATAAAGAGCACAGGGCCACACTATCAGTAAGAACCACCTAGAAATAAATCATTCCTCATGAAAACTCAATGGATAGAATTATGCAGATGAGAAAATCTAAAGAGAAAATAAAGACATGCAAGAAGAGGAGTTCCTGTAGTGGCTCAGTGGTTAATGAATCCAACTAGGAACCATGAGGTTTCGGGTTCGATGGTTGGCCTCGCTCAGTGGGTTAAGGATCCAGCATTGCCATGAGCTGTGGTGTAGGTTGAAGACGTGGCTCATATCTGGCATTGCTGTGGCTGTGGTGTAGGCCAGCAGCTACAGCTCCGATTAGACCCCTAGCCTGGGAACCTCCATATGCCACAGGTGCAGCCCTAAAAAAATATAGTGAACCCTAATGTAAACTATGCACTTTGGGTGATAATGTGTTAACGTAGGTTCGTTACTGTAACAAATATACCACTCTGGTGCAGTCTGTTGATAACAGGGGAAGCTAAATATATGCATGGGCAGGAGGTATATGGGAAATCTCTGTACCTTCCACTCAATTTTTCTGTGGGGCTGAAACTGCTCTAAAAACTAAAATCAATTTTTTTAAGTGTATGCTTAGGTTCCCTCAAAATATTCAGATATAAATAAAGATCAGGAAAATAATAAAGAAAAAAAATAATCCAATCTATGTGTATCTCTCATTCTCACATACATACAGCACAGAACATCAGAGACAGAAAAAAAATCTCAAAAGTGGGCAAAGAAAAGATACTTTCAACAGAATGGCAATAAGAATAAAAATAAAAAGGGCATAATGGAAGTGGAGAACAGTAAACAATGTATGGAAAAAAAATAATAACCAACCTAGAATTTTAAACCTAGCAAAAAAAAAAAACACCTTTAAAGAATAAAACCAGGGAGGCGTTCCCATTGTGGCACAGCAGAAATGAATCCACCTAGTATCCGTGAGGATATAGGATCGATCCCTGACCTCGCTCAGTGGGTTAAGGATCCAACATTGCTGTGAGCTGTGGCCTAGGCCAGCAGCTGCAGCTCCAATTATACCCTAGCCTGGGAACTTCCATATTCTATGGAATATATGGAATATATGGAATATTCTATGGAATATAGTATGGGCCTTAAAAGACAAAAAATAAAAAGAATAAAACCAGGAGTTCCCTGGTGGTGCAATGGGTTAAGGATCTGGTGTTGTCACTGCTGTGGCGAGGGTTGCTACTGTGTTGAGGGTTTGATCCCTGTCCGTGGAACAAAAAGAGTAAAACCAAAACTAGACAGTAACTGGTAGACCCATTCTAGGGAAATTCCAAAGACTGTATTTCAGGCAAAATAAAAAGTATTCCAGATAAGTCACAGATGTGAAAAGGAATGAAGAACAAATAAAGAGGTAAACATGTAGATTAGGCTAAATAAACATAACTGTATAAAACAGATTCAATAATGATCTGGGCACTCTTAAAAATAAAAATATATATTCATATGGTGAATACATGACTTTTTTGATTTATCAAAACCCACAGAACTGTATAACACAGAGTAAATTTTCTTTCTTTTTTTTTTTTTTTTTGTCTTTTTAGGACCGCACCCACGGCATGTAGAGGCTCCCAGGCTAGGGGGTCAAATTGGAGCTGTAGCCGCCGGCCTACACCACAGCAACGTGGGAACCAGCTGCGTCTGTGACCTACACCACAGCTCATGGCAATGCGGGATCCTTAACCCACTGAGCAAGGGCAGGGATCGAACCCGCAACCTCATGGTTCCTAGTCGGATTTGTTAACCACTAAGCCACGATGGGAACTCTTTTTTTTTTTTTTTTTTTCCGCTTTTTACGGTCATACCCGCAGCATATAGAGGTTCCCAGGATAGGAGTCAAATCAGAGCTACAGCTGTCAGCCTACACCACAGCCACAGTAATGCATGATTCAAGCCGTGCCTGTGACCTACACCATAGCTCACGGAGCACTGGATCCTTAACCCACTGAGAGGCCAGAAGTCAAACCTGCAACCTCATGGTTCCTAGTTTCTGCTGTGCCACAACTGGAAGGCCAAGAGTAAATGTTAAACTATGGACTTTGTTAATAATAATGTATCATTATTGGTTCATCAATTGTTACAAATCTACCACACAAAATAGAAGATGTTAATAACAGGGGAAAACCTGAGGGATGGGACAGGAGTATATGAGGACTCTCTGTACTAACTGCTAAATTTTCTGTAAATCTAAAAAATAAATTCTACTAACAAAATATATACATATGTACACATATACAAGTAAATACAAATATAACTCGACAACAACAAAAAAAACCCAACAACACAACTGAAAAATAGCCAGGAGACCTGAATAGACATTTCTCCAAAGAACATATGCAGATGGCCAACAAATGAAAAAAAGGCTCGCTATACAACTATAAATGTAATAAAATTCATTGGGTGATAAAAAAAGAAAAAAATGCTCAATATCACTAATTATTAGAGAAATGCAAATCAAAACTATGAGGTATCACTTCACACCAAAACATGGAAACAACCTAAATGTCCACTGCCAGAATGGCCATCATTAACAAGTCAACAAATAACAAATGCTAGAGAGGGTGAGGAGAAAATGAACCCTCCTACACTGCTGTTGGGAATGTAAGTTGGTACAACCACTATGGAAAACAGTATGGAGGTACCTCAGAAAACTAAATATAGAACTACCAGCAATCCCACTCTTGAGCATATATCTGGACAAAACTTTCCTTGAAAAAGATACATGCACCCACATGTTCATGGCAGCACTATTCACAATAGCCAAGACATGGAAACAACCTAAATGTCCACTGCCAGATGAATGGATTAAGAAGATGTGGTGATGAGTTCCCGTCGTGGCTCAGTGGTTAGTGAATCCGACTAGGAACCATGAGGTTGTGGGTTCCATCCCTGGCCTTGCTCATCGGGTTGACGATCCGGCGTTGCCATGAGCTGTGGTGTAGGTCGCAGACGAGGCTCGGATCCTGCGTTGCTGTGGCTCTGGTGTAGGCCGGTGGCTACAGCTCCGATTAGACCCCTAGCCTGGAAATCTCCATATGCCATGGGAGCAGCCCTAGAAAAGAGCAAAAAGACAAACAAACAAACAAGTTGTGCATATATATACACACACACAATGGAATGCTACTCAGCCATAAAAAAAGAACAAATTAATGCCATTTACAGCAACGTGGATGGAACCAGAGACTCTCATACTAAGTGGAGTAAGTCAGAAAGAGAAAGACATACCATATGATATCACTTATAGTTGGAATCTAATATATGGCACAAATGAACCTTTCCACAGAAGAGAACTCATGGACTTGGAGAACAGACTTTTGGTTGCCAAGGGGGGTGGGGAGGGAGTGGGGTGGACTGGGACTTTGGGGTTAATAGATGTAAACTATTGCATTTGGAATGGATAGGCAATGAGATTCTGCTGTACAGCATTGGGAACTACATCTAGTCACTATTTGACCCCTAGCCTGGGAACCTCCATATGCCGCAGGTGTAGCCCTAAAAAGACAAAAGACAAGAACAAAACCAAAAACATGACAAAAATAAAATGATCATTTATCAGGAGTTCCTTTTGTGGCTCAGCAGCAACAAACCTGACTAGTAGCCATGAGGATGAGGGTTTCATCCCTGGCCTCCCTCAGTGAGTTAAGGATCCGGCATTACTGTGAGCTCCAGTGTAAGGGTAGGTCACAGATGTGGCTCGGATCTGGCACTGCTGTGGTGCAGGCCAGCAGCTATGGCTCCCCAATTTGAACCCTAGCCTGGGAGCTTCCATATGCTGCACATGGGACCCTAAAAAGCAAAATAAATAAATTAATGAATTAATAAAAAATAAAAATAAAATGATCATGTATCAGACTCACAAATTTATAAAAGGTCGGAAAAGAGAAGTTTTTCTTTAAGAAGGTATCAAAAATACATTCGGTACTGCATAAAATTACATTGCCTTGGGAGTTGCCATTGTGGTGAAGTGGAAACAATCCGACTAGTATCCATGAGGATGAGGGTTCGATCCCCGGCCTAAAAGTTCCACATGGCGTGGCCCATGGGCACGGCCAAAAAGCATTACCAACAACAACTACAACAAAAACTCCAATGGCCTTGCTTCAGGCACTATGAAATGAAGGTTCTTATTGTGCCTAAACAGATAAAATCTCACTTTTCATGGTTTCTCATTTTGCTCTTCTTTTCAATCCCATCAACATACTGCATAATCCTTTTTATTCAATACAACCAAAACCAATGACATTAAACAATAAGTGATAGTGGGGAATCTTAAAAAACAACACCTTAGGAGTTCCCATCATGGCTCAGCAGTAACAAATCCAACTAGCATCCTTAAGGATGTAGGTTTGATCTCTGGCCCCACTCAGTGGGCTAAGGACCTCGTGATCCCGTGAGCTGTGGTGTAGGTTGGCAGCTGCAGCTCTGATTCGACCCGTAGAC
Organism: Phacochoerus africanus; assembly: GCF_016906955.1. Classification (NCBI taxonomy): domain Eukaryota; kingdom Metazoa; phylum Chordata; class Mammalia; order Artiodactyla; family Suidae; genus Phacochoerus; species Phacochoerus africanus. The sequence goes on from NC_062557.1 coordinate 16,370,676, forward strand.
AGGCAACTTCCATACGCCACAGGTGTGGCCCTAAAAAAACAAACAAACAAAAAAAACAACCTTAAATGTTTTCCTTGAACTTAAAACATATAAATGTATATTCTGTTGCCAATCTTTTTTTTTTTTTTGTCTTTTTGCCATTTCTTGGGCCGATCCCGCGGCATATAGAGGTTCCCAGGCTAGGGGTCGAATCAGATCCATAGCCGCTGGCCTACACCAGAGCCACAGCAACAGGGGATCCAAGCTGCGTCTGGAACCTACACCACAGCTCACGGCAACGCCGGATCCTTAACCCACTGAGCAAGGCCAGGGATTGAACCTGCAACCTCATGGTTCCTAATCGGATTCGTTAACCACCGCGCCACGATGGGAACTCCTGTTGCCAATCTTTTGATACAGGCCTTTAGAGTTGCAGATCTACTGACTGTAGTTTCACACTGTCTTAAACCACACCCATAATGTATCATCTACAATTTCCAGTTTCGATTTCTCCAAAAGTGAAGCAAGAGCTTTAAAGGTACTTGCCTAGAATCTAAATGAAGAATTCCTCCAGATTAAAAGAAAATTTTTTTGGCCTCACCCACAGCATGTGGAAGTTCCAGGGCCAGGACTAAACCCACACCACAGCAGTGACCAGAGCCACAACAGTGACAATGCTGAATCCTCAACCCGCTGACCCACAAGGGAACTCCTATGAAAATTTTTTTAGAAATTTATAAATACCTCTTTATTTACTCACTTTATGTTCAATCTTTCCAAGGCAGTTAACTAGAATCAACCATTCTTTCACTTTGCAATGATATGTTGTTGATTTACACTAAATTATTGTAACACAAGTGCAAGTTATCATAAAGTGACCCACGGTAAGCCTATAAATCAACGAGTGGGAGGACTGCAGTGGGCAAGAGTCAGTATACCTCATAAGAGAAGAAATGTTTATCAAGACTTGTAGGAAGTTTCTCTTGTAGCTCAGCACGTTAAGAATCTGACAAGTACCCATGAGGATGCAGGTTTGATCTCACCTCGCTCAGTGGATTAAGGATCTGGCTTTGCTGCGGCTGTGGCATATGGAAGCAGCTGCAGCTCTGATTGGACCCCTAGCCTGGGAATGTCCATATGCCAGAGGTGTGGCCCTAAAAAGACCAAAAAAGACCTGTCCCTGGGAGTTCCCTTGTGGCACAGTAGGTTAAGGATCTGGCACTGTCACTGCAGCAGCTCAGGTCATTGCTGTGGCATGGGTTTAATCCCTGGCCTGAGAACTTCCACATGCTGCAGGCATCCTCCTCCCCCCAAAAAAGACTGGTATCCCTATTTTGAAAGACCAAAGTTCACTTATTGTTTTTACTGTACTTGGCACAGTATCTGACACACAGAAAGTACTATATAAGTACTCGCTACTATATCGGCATTAACATTAGACTAGGCACAAATGCATGCAAAGGTAGAATTCCACTTTACACAGTCTCCAGAATTAAACAGACAAGACTATCTGTATTCAAATTGTCAAAAGGGAGCAGAGTAAGGAATATAAACTGCATTAGTCCTCATTGAAAACATATGAATACAAGGTACAGTCAATTTCACATTACTGGAAGTGAATTATCTAGTAGTGCTTTTCTCTTCTTTCTTTCTTTTTCTTTTGGCAATACCTGCGGCATATGAAGGTTCCCAGGCTAGGGGTCGAATGGGGGCTACAGCTGCCAGCCTACACCACAGCCACAGCAATGTGGGATCTGAGCCACACCTGCAACCTACACCACACCTCAGAGCAATGCCTGTCTAGTATTTTTAAAGAAAGCGATCTCAAAAAAGAAAGACAGGAGTTCCCGTCGTGGCGCAGTGGTTAACGAATCCGACTAGGAACCATGAGGTTGCAGGTTCGGTCCCTGCCCTTGCTCAGTGGGTTAACGATCCGGCGTTGACGTGAGCTGTGGTGTAGGTTGCAGACGCGGCTCAGATCCCGCGTTGCTGTGGCTCTGGCGTAGGCCAGTGGCTGCAGCTCCGATTGGACCCCTAGCCTGGGAACCTCCATATGCCGAGGGAGCGGCCCAAGAAATAACAAAGAAAGACAAAAAAAGACAAAAAAAAAGAAAGACAGCTCATATATTGGGCCAACAAGAAATGAAAAAGTAGTTTCATAACCCAATTAACCCATCACCTCAAACATGCTAAGAGGTTGGAGTTCCCGTTGTGGCTCAGTGCTTAATGACCCCTACTAGTATCCATGAGGACACGGGTTTGATCCCCGCCCTTGCTCAGTGGGTTAAGGATCGGGCATTGCCATGAGCTGTAGTGTAGGTTGCAGACAGGGCTCGGATTCCGAGTTGCTGTGGTTGTGGTGTAGGCCAGCAGCTACAGCTCCAATTCAACCCCTAGTCTGGGAACCTCCATGGATGTGGCCCTAAGAAGACAAAAAAAAAAAAAAAGAAAAAAAAGCTAAGAGGTTGTTTACAGGTCCTCCTAAAAAAGTGGTAGCTAGACTTCTCAGTACTTCAGATTACTTTCCTCTATTACCAATTTACTAATGACAGAAAACATCAGTCTCTTAAACAACATCACATTGTACATCCCAAAGCACAAAATGAATGCTTTTGGTTTGGCAGTTATTATAAATTAAATATTGAAGACAAAATTATATAAAACTAATTATAAATGCAATATTCAAGAAAATGTTAAACTTGTAAAAAAAGATAAATAAAAATAACTTAATTACTATAAATAATAAATGGGTGGCTTGGCCATTTTCTTTTTTTTAGCCTAAGTTTTGTGATGGATATGTAATCTATAGGTGCAAAAAATTTGAGGCAACATGACAAGAGATCCATAATAACCAGGGAGTTCAAAGACTGCGGCTACTTAAAACTCTCTTGTCCACCAGGAAAGAATCCACAGTGGCACTCTCTTCCTTCTATGGACATCAAAAAGTACTGAAAATGTTATGAGACTAGGAGAAACTCAAAAGACAGCCCAACGAGGCTGCATGAGTCCCACTAGATGGCACTAATCACAGGAAAGTCACTCTGCTCTCCCATTGGGAGCAAGGGCTGTAAGCGTTCATGATCTTTGCAAAACTGAAAGCTGTCATCAACACCATGACATCTTCAATTGGAAATTATGACCCATAATGAGGAATTCGAAGCTAGAAGCCGTCTATCCAAAAGCACCTCTTCTCCCTATACCACGGCCTCCTCCCCACTCCTATTTCAAATCAGTGGTCTAAAAGGTACAATGGCTTGCAGGCAAAAGAAGTCCTACAAAATGGAGATTTTCTTTTTCCTCTTCCTAACTCTGCAAGTCACAGGGTATTTACTTGCTTTTTTCCCCAAGTTTCTTTGCTATGGGTAAAAACACTCTCTTGCTATTCCATGAATAATATATTTATTATAATCAGTATATTTAACATGACTGGAAATGTCAAAAATACAATTAATGGTATTAAAGACACTTGGATATAAATGAACTTCTTTCTATATATTTAAAGCAGAACTTCCTATTAGATAAGGTTTGCTGGAACCGTAGTCACATGATTTTAGGTGGGCCTGGGCAGCAAAATTCACAAGGTTACTACTCATGCCCAAGACTTATGCTCTACCCCATGAAAAGTATACTTGGATATGGCTATCATAACCTAAAAGCAGTAAAGAAAAACATCCTAACAACAAAGCCCAATGAGTTCAAACTGCATACAATTTGAATACAAACTTACTTTTACTCAGTTAAGTGACCATTTGAACACAGATTGGATAGATTTGGATAGCAGCCTTTTGCTGAATTCCCAAGTTAAAAGACATAACAAAGGTCATTATTAGGTAACTGACTGAATCATGAATCAGAGATCAATTTAATACTCAAATATACTGCTCATTTACAGTTGAAACTATTTATCAACGAGATCAGAGAATTTACATTTATACATGTTACATCAATAATACATAACAAGGGTCAGGAGTACAGGTGTTCCAAAATGCCACAAGCCAGTCATTTGATTAAAGAGGCCAAAGAAACCAAGAACTACAAAATGTGTACTAAATCCTATGTTCTCATAGCAGTTTTCACAGCTCTAATACAGCTCTTATCACAATACATCTCTTTTTGTCTGTAGTGCTGGCTCTCTCTCCACTGGGGGCTTGGAAGCATGGTACTAAGGTGTCATCCTTAACGCCCTGAACAATGCCTAGTACGAAGCAGGCACTCACAACTAACAAGCTATTTCATTCACCAAAATTATGAGACTCATCAAAGCAGCCAGCTTTTCCAGCTAAATCTTAACGAACACCTTCTCCAAGCTACTGACCAAAAAACGTGCGACAGTAAGTCACCATGAGGTGTAACATTTCTTAAAAAGCACAGGAAGAAATGTTACCTCATGTAGTCAAAGGTCAAAAATTATTGAGTCTCAAGCCCAAATGAGTGAGACTTTAAACAAAACACCATAAATATATTTTACATATTGTATTAAAAGCATAAATATGTTTAACATTTAGTACTAAAACCATCCTACGAGACCAGAGGCGTGAGGGAGCAGGTACACGAGGAAGCCCTAACGCTGCACAACACCTACCCATTAATGGGGTCTTGATCTTGGTCCTGGAACAAAAACAGTGAACAAGAAGGAAAAATAGGAAGAGAGAGGAAGCAGTCTGGGGGTGCAACCAGGAAGGATCTACTGAACTGCAGATTTGGAGAACTGACAGATTTAGCAGAGACAGATTTTTCAAAACTCTACAAATAACTACCTCAAAAATCCAGTGTAATAAAACAACACCAATACCTTTTCATTAAGTTTTTTTCTGCATGTCTAAGGAGTTTTGACAAAATGTGGCATAGAATCTAGATATATCCTGTTAGTATCCTCGGAACAGACCCATGGGAAACCTCTCCCATATGAGAAGGGGAAAAGCATATACTCCCACAGAGATACCTTCAAATGTACTGCTAACGGACTGGAACCACTGGGAGGATTTAAAAGTTCACTGGAACCATGAATCAAGTCTTTTCCCCTTCAATGTATCCGTATGGTCCACCCAAACTGCACGTAAGTTTTTAAATGTGTTTAAAAGAGACTATGATCAGTGTTCATTACCATCGTTTTACTTACCTTACTAACACCAACTCCAGTAAACCTGGCCTCTAATAATTCCTGCCTTCGGGGGTCCAGGCTATGCAATTCTTCCATCATTTCTACTGAAAAAGAAAAAGTAGGCTGTGAGAACATAAAAGTTAAAATATGAGGAACCAATTTTTAGATATAACAAAACTCACTATTTTGTTGTCAGGTTAACCACCAGTAAATATAACATACAAGTGAAAAACTACAATGAGCATATTAAATAATACATTTAAAGTTGTAAAGTGGCTCAAAAGTCCTCTTCTGAGGGTCACTTATTTTATCTAGTTCAGATTTGATTTAAACAGCAAAAAAAAAACCCTCCAGTCCTTCACAGAATGGCTGTAAGAGTTGAGCAAGAACCAGCTTATAAAAGAAAATTTCTTCTATCAATCTTTGAATTTAGGTAAGTACTTTCAGATATTTTTTTCCCAAACACACAGGAACTAATTCTTAACCTAAAAATATGAATCATTAATAATAACTTCAAAATAATACAGCATGAATCAGAAGCTACAAATAACTTCAAATAACGCTTTTATATACCTCCTTCCTCTGAGGAGCCCACAGTTGCTCATGAAAAAGGGAATTAATTATTCCAAATTTAATAGAGATCCCATGGTAAAACCATAACCTGCATTCACTCAGGAAATTAGTGTAGCTTCATAACCATCCCTTTACAAAATGTGCCACTCCCTGGAGCAGTAGGTTTCTCTAGACATCTGCTTTTAGCACTCCTTCCAAGCAGGGAGGGGCAGAAGGACACCATTTTTAAACTCCTTCCATGACCAATTAATGCACAGGCTAACTCTCAGCAAATACCTCCATCGTTTGCAAGAGATCAACTCCTGCGGAACCCATTGGAAACCTTTCTAATGTTAAAAGTGGAAAAGGAGCATATACCATTACATAGAACCCCTCCGAACATATCATTAGCTACTGGAATGACTGGCATGATAGAAAAGTTCCCTGAAAACATGAATTCAACATTCTCCTCTGCAATCTAACAACTCCACAATTTCCAGTAACAACCCCTACAAAGTCCTCCAGTTTCATTTCCCTTCCTGGATTGAGAGCCTGGGGCAAAGGGGAATGAAAAGGGTAGCAAATTAAAGTTTCACCCACACAAACAAGTGCAGATTAGAGAGAGAATAAGGAAATTTTCGGAAGCGTAAAAAGGCATCTTTAAAAAGAAAAACAAAAAGAAAAAGGAAAGAAAAAAAGGAGATTCAAAGTGTTTCCCCTAAGTGGCCTTCCGAGTCTCGCCCTGCCCTAATCGAGGCCGGAATGGCAGAGGTTGAAGCCTCCCTCAAGCCCCAGGGTCTCTCGGCACATTTCCTAAACCTCCATCCCCAGGCCTGGCCCGGAAAATGACGCCCCAGCGGTAATTCCATTTAATGTCAACTCATGTTAAGGAAAGATCCACACTGTCTCATTCCAGCGGGGCCTTGGACTGGAATCCTCCCTGCAGCCCACAGCCGAGAAGCAGGGCCGATGGGGCCTGGTCCCGGCGCCCCTCGCCTCCCGCCGGCTCCAAACTTTCCCCAACTCCAGGCCCACCTGTCACGGAGGGAGGGCGGGCCAGCTCTCGGGGGCGCCCGGGAGGCTGCCGGGGCCTCCAGCTGCCGGGGCGCCCCCCTCTTCCCGCCGGCCGCCGGCCCCACTCCCAGGCCGGGGCCGCTTGGGCCTCCCCCATCTTCGGCCCGGCCCCTCGGCGACCCGCAGCCCTCGGGAAGCCCCTCCCGCCTCCGCGCCGAGAAGCTGCGGCCCGGCACCGGCCCTCGGGTGGGCCTGGGCCGCAACCTCCTCTGCCGAGGGGGTCGCCCGGACGGTTAATGCCTCAGGCCCGGCGCCCTCCCCCGCCCGGGGCTCAGCCTCTCACCTGCCGCCGCCGCCGCCGCCGCTCCACGCTCCTCCCGGGAGGGGCCCCGACCCGACCCGGCTGCGGACCGCTCTGCACTCCCCCTGGGCAGGCCCGGGGCGGAGCCGGGGCCTCTCCTGAGCGCCGCAACCCCCCGCCCGGGCAGCCGCCGCCGGCGCCGGGCTCCACGAGAGGGCGGGCGGGGGAGGGGGGCCTCGGAGGCCGCAGATCCCCGGGCTCGCGTACAGAGCCAGGCGCCCGACGCGGGCCCGGGCCCGGGAGGCCGCGGGGGGCGCGGGACCGGCCTCCTGGCGCCGGACAAAGGCCAAGGGAGGCGCAGAAGAGCCCAGGTCCGGTCGGGAGGTGGGGGCCCGCTCGACTAGGGGCCACTCGGGTGCGGCGTGGAGGGCGGGGGGGTCGGAACCGCTGGTGCCCAAGACCCGCCTCCGGCCCCTTAATCCGGATCGGTTCGGTCCGGATTAGTAGTGATCGGTGTAAACACACTAGTGAAACCGCGTGTTTCCTCGCGAGATTTGCACGGCTGGGAGGCGGGGGGGGTCCTGGGGGGGGGTGGGGGAAGCGCCGACAGTGGGGGAGGAGGGGGAGGGGAAGAGGAAGGTGTGGGGGGGGGTCCCCGCTGCCCCGGCGCCCCGCCTCCTCCAATCAGCGGCCGGGTTGGCGGGCAGGGGTTAACCAGGGGACCCCGCGCCGGCAGAGGAGGCCGCTGCCTCGCCGGGCGGCTGAGGGCGGGCAGGCAAGCTCTCCAGCCAGAGTGGCTGCGACGCGAGGGGAGTCGGACCGGCCCGGGCCGGAGTCCCAGAACCCCCGCCGCCGTTTTCGTAAGACCGGCCCCCGCCCCGCGGAACTGGCCCCAGTCGAGGCGGGTGGGCCGGCACCCTGGGTCGCGGACCGGCGTGGGAGGGCCCTCGCCGCCTGAGCTGATTGCTTCCCCGACCCGCCTCCCAGAGCCCGGCGTCCGCCTAATCCCTGGTCTCCACGAGTTTGGGTGAGAAGCGGGGTTGCTCTGCCCAGGATGGATTTTAGAGGAAGAAAGCCCATGAGCCAGCAAACCCCGCCCGAACTTCCCCGGAGACGCCCAGTTAGTGAGTTGGCTGTGCCCACCGGTGTTGCCTAGCTCCCACGCCCCGCCGCTCTCCAACCCCACGGTCCTGCTCCCCAAACCCACATATGCCGCCATCGACAGCGGACAGCGTTTCCCCTCCACGTACCTGGTTGGCTGGACGTCTCCAGGGACTAGAGGTGCCCTGGGATCAAGGCTGAGCCCCCACCCCCACCAGGATGCGGCCCTGCGGAAGGGGGGGCGCTGCCCCAAAGGGACTCTCTCCGTGCGCCCTGGGGGAGGTTCCATTTCAACCTCTGATTAAAAACAAGGCCCTCCTGGGTACTTAGGGGCTCTAAGGGGAAGTGCTAGGTTGGAGAAAACAGGCCTGCCCCTCACAGTGTCTTCTGAGGAATGGGCAGTGTGAAAGGGCGCAGGAGCTGCGGCAGCCAGAAGGCTTTCTGCACTGGAAAAGGCTCCCACTCTGATCACCCAGCACTAGAGGAAAGAAATCACATTCACCGATTGTATGTGAGCCAGGACACTGACTTCAAGGCAAATACCCAACTTTTTATTTTCCTCTGATGCTTCCTTAATCTGAAGATGAGTTAAGGACTACAAGCGAATCACAAGCGGAAAATTCAGATAATGAACAAGAGCCTTGAACTTTTCTGGGGGGTAGGCAAGTACTTCAAGTGAAGTACCTGTTTCTGCCTTTTTTTCTTCCTTATTCTTAATTCTGTCCATTCTGTTTAATGGAACACAGACCTACTGAAAGGGCAAAGGATGGCAGTTTATTTTTTGTTAGTTGTCCAGCCTTCCAAGCCCTTGGGCAAATTCAAGGACTATGGAAACACCACTCAACCAAGAGTCACCTTGCTTCAAATCCCAGCCAGGTTGGGCCGTGTACACACATATTTCCAAAGATAACAGTGTTTGCAAGAGAAGGGGAGTGCAAGTTCCAGGCAGAGGGAAGGAGGAGGACAGCCTGGTGGAGGACTATCGAGAGCAGGAGAACCAAGAAGTAGAGAGTGCACCTTCCCTTACCCTTGCTTACACAAAAAGAAAAGCAAGTGAGGCAAGCTCTGCCCTGTGGTGAATGATGAAGAAAGTAACTCCTTTGTAAAGTAAAATGACACTGGAATGTCTCAAATGAGGAGAGAAGAGTTTAAGAGAACACTGGACAGAGTCAGAGCAGAGTTCCAGCCCAGCTTCTCCTCAAACAAGCTACTTGGTCCCGTTACTTACACTTTTCAAGCTTCACCAACCTCATCTATGAAGGAGTTTGGACTAGAGGATTCGAAACTCCTTTGTGGGTCTAAAAGGCTATGATTCCACCCCCCACCCCCCATTTTTTGAAATAACTTTAAAAAATAAATCATTGGAATACAGGAAAAGATGAGATTTTAAGTTTCACTTTGTCCAATGCATTCTTCTCTGCATGTCAGAGAACTTACACTGTCACAGGTATGACCACAGCCCGACTCCAGACTTAACTCATCCCAATTGGAATTGCTCATAGGCATTTAATGAATTTGCTTACCACAAAAATGGAGTGCTTCTATTTATGAGCATTCTATAAGTGAAAATATCAAAGTGAGGGGAAAAAACAATGGATAATTTCAAAATAAACTGTTACTGTCAGATGGTTCTTTTCACAAAGTGATTTAAACTTGGGTTCATGAACCAACTCATTTAAAGTGTGTTTGGTCACGGGGCAACTTTGTGAGACTCAGCCGGTCATGGACTGGCAAATGGTGACATTTACCATGCAAAGGCCCAGTTCCCATGAGCTTCAGAGGGCTCAAAGGCGGATTCATCTAGAAGATGTGCACGCTGATCATCTGGTCCTCTCTGCCTTCAGGGTAGCGAATGACAAGTCCTCCAGGCTCATGTTTGTCATCACAGAGCAGACCAGGGAGCTGGCCAGACATGCCTCAGACTAGTTCTGGTGTCCCCAAGCTGTTCTCTGCAGGTCACAGTAGGTCACAGGCTGGAGTTCCCTTCATGGCTCAACGGTTAACGAACCCGCATCGAAGTTACAGCTGCCGGCCTACACCACAGCCACAGCAATGCAGGATCCAAGCCACATCTTCGACCTACACCACAGCTCACAGCAGCGCTGGATCCTTAACCCACTGAGCAAGGCCAGGGATCGAACCTGAGTCCTCAGGAATGCTAGTCGGGTTTGTTACTTGTTGAGCCACAACGGGAACTCCCTTGATGTCTCTTAAAGAAAGCATTACATTTGGGGTGGGAGTAGGTGAGTAGAGAAAAATGTAAAAGGCATCTGGTCTGTTTAATCTTCTTCCTTTACCCTTGAGAATGGAGGGTTTTTTTTTTTTAATATAATAATTTTTTTCCCATTATAGCTGGTTTACAGAGTTCTGTCAATTTTCTACTGTACAGCATGGTGATCCAGTTACACATACATGTATACCTTCTTTTTTCTCACATTATCATGCTCCATCTTAAGTGACCAGACATAGTTCCCAGTGCTACACAGCAGGATCTCATTGCTAATCCATTCCCAAGGCAATAGTCTGCAGCCAATAACCCCAAGAAAGGGTTTTTTGGGTTTTTTTGTGTGTGTGTCTTTTTAGGGCCACATTGGTGCCATATGGAGGTTCCCAGGCTAGGAGTCCAATCGGAGCTGTAGCCACCAGACTACACCAGAGCCACAGCAACGTGGGATCCGAGCCGTGTCTGCGACCTACACCTCAGCTCATGGCAACACTGGAGTCTTAACCCACTAAGCGAGGCCAGGGATCAAACCTGCGTCCTCTTGGATGCCAGCTGGGTTCGTTAACCACTCAGCCACGACAGAAACTCCGAGGGTTTCTATGGTGTGAAGAAATAAGGAATTTTCTGAAGGCAGTATTTCCACTATAAATTCTGCCAGGCAGAGCAATGCAGAATATCAGAGCACTGGTGATACAACAGAACTAGCTTCTAATCCCGTCTCTTCACCTCACAGGTTCCTCATCTGAACACTGGGGCCAGCATACCTAATTCCATGAATGACTTTAATTAAAATTGAAATTCTCTTGGCAAATGCCTTGTAACTGTGCTTGACATACAGTAGGCGGTTAGTCAACGTTATTTCCTCCCTTCTCTTTCTTCCTAATGGAAAAGCAGGAGTTCCCTAGTGGCCTAGTGGTTAAGGATTCAGTGCTGTCACTGCTGTGGCTCAAGTTCGATCCCTGGCCCAGGAACTTCCACATGCTGCATGCATGGCCAATAAATAAATAAATAAAAATAGAAACGCCTCTGTTGCCATGAAAGCGCATTGTAGATTTAAAAAATTTAGATCTCAGCCTTTGTAAGATTCTCTGCCAATCATTTCCCTATCTCTATGTTTTTCGTAACCTCCTTCTGCCAACTTGCTTAAGAAACACCTCCTGGGCAAGCCTCCTTGACACAGTTTGCTTTATTTATCAAATCGTGAATTCTTCCCCACAGCCCAGTGACGCCAGAACAATATTCTTATTCTCCTGGAGAGCACCTCCCTTTTCTAATGTCCTCTTTCAATTCCCTCTCCCTCTCCAAACGTTACTTCTCTAATGGTTGTCTTTTCTGCATTGTGTGTTCCTTTTTCCCAGCATTTGAAATGTAGACAGATAGAGGGATAAGGAGAATATAAATGTTACTTCAATGTAGCAAGCCCCCTTCCCTGAGCTATTGAATCCCCACCCCACCCCCTGCATTTCTCAGAAACCATCAGGATAGGAAATAACAGCAAACACAAGGCATTTGTGGAAACTGGCCTTTTATAAGCCTTAGTTCTTCCATTGACCTTTCAAATTAGACCTAAGTAATCAACCTTCAGACACACTGACACTGGTCGTGAGGGAAAGGGGGCCTGAGCCCTGTGCCCACAGAGAAGAAAGAAGGGGATCACTTGGCTAGCGGTAGGACGCTTGGGGATGGTCAGCCCAGAAAGGCAAGTCAGGAGGTGGGCATGTTTTTTGTATAGCCTCTGAGTTAAGAATGATTTTTTTTTTTTTTTTTTGGCCTTCCCACAACATGAGTAAGTTCCTGTGCCAGGGATCAAACCTGCACCACAGCAGCAACCCACGGCACTGCAGTGACAATGCTGGATCCTTAACCCATGGTACCCCAAGGGAACTCCAAAAAGAATGAATTTTATTTTTAATGGTTGAAAGAAAATCAAAAGATTTTCCCTTTGTGGCTCAGCAGTTAAAGAACCTGACTAGGATCTATGAGGATGAGGGTTCAATCCTTGGCCTCGATCAGTGGGTTAAGGATCTGGCATTGCTGTGAGCTGTGGTGTAGGTCGCAGACACAGCTTGGATCTGGTGTTGCTGTGGCTGTGGTGTAGGCCATAGGCTGTAGCTCCGATTAGATAGACCCCTAGCCTGGGAACCTCCATATGCCTCAGGGGCGGCCCTTAAAAAAAAAAAAAAAAAAAAAAAGGATCTAGCATTGCCATGAGCTGCAGTATAGGTGCAGACACGGCTCGGATCCCACGTTATTGCAGCTCCAATTCAACCCTAGCCTAGGAACTTCCATACGCCATAGATGCAGCCCTAAAAGGCCAAAAAAGAAAATAATGATAATATTTCATGACATGAAAATTATATAAACTTCTGGGTATGGTGTCCATAAACAAAGTTTCATTAGAACACAGCCACACTAATTCCTTTACATACTGTTTGCAGCTGATTTTGCACAATAAATGGCAGAATTGAGTACTTGATTCAGGCAGGCCAAGCCTGAAATGTTTATTGTCTGGTCCTTTATACAGAAAAATTTGTCAAATCCCTGCTCTGGGCCAGGGTTTTTCAAATTGGGCTGGATGGAACTTAGGTACCCCTGCTAAAGTCATGCTAAAATGCTGGTCTGCAGGCCACGCTGGGTATCCAGGCTCTGAAAGGCCTGTCTGTCACATTAGTTGTGAATGCTTTCTCAGTACAGTGAGCAAATTTTTACTTGTTTTTTTGTTTGTTTGTTTCTTTTTTTGTCTTTTTTTTTTTTTTTTTTTTGCCTTGAGCCCCTCCTGCGGCATATGGAGGTTCCCAGGCTAGGGGTCAAATCGGAGCTGTAGCCAGCAGCCTACGCCAGAGCCGCAGCAACACGGAATCCGAGCTGCGTCTGCAACCCACACCACAGCTCATGGCAACGCCGGATCCTTAACCCACTGAGCAAGGCCAGGGATCGAACCCGCAACCTCATGGTTCCTAGTCAGATTCGTTAACCACTGCACCATGACGGGAACTCCAGCAAATTTTTAAAAATATGAAAAATTGGAATGTAACCCATGATAATAACCTCAACCCAGTTTTCCACATTTCATTCCATTGTTTTGGCATCATGTGACAACCTAAATAGACGTGGAAATGAGTTTGCCACAACCTCACTGAGGCCAAAGGGATTGCAGCCCCCAAACTCTTGAGATGTGGTGATTCCTTTACTGGCCCTAAACTTATCAGTCCAACTACAGAGGGGCCTTCTGTGTCCTATACTCTAGAATTTGGAAAGGACGTCCAAGTTCACCTTGTCCAAAATAGTCTTAAATTTTCCAACTTCAGGCAAGTCTTCTCTCCGCTCCTTCTTCAGTGACCAGTGCTTCTCAGGGAGACAAACCTGGAGAAGCAGCCTAGATTAAAATCTCAGCCCTTCTACATACATGTTCTGAGACCCGAGGACACATGATTTCTGGAGCCTCGATTTCCTTATTCATTCAGTGGAGCTAATGTGTGTAGAGAATTTGGCTTACTGTTGAATTCTTGCCAGGTGCTTCTAACCACAAAGTATCATAAAACTTACATTCAAAACCTGCTCCTTCCCCTAACCAAACTCATTTTAGCAAACGTCGATTCCATTCTTTCATTACTTACATAAAAACGCTGGAATCCGGAGTTCCCGTCGTGGCTCAGTGGTTGACGAATCCGACTGGGAACCATGAGGTTGCGGGTTCGATCCCTGGCCTTGCTCAGTGGGTTAAGGATCCAGCGTTGCCTGAGCTGTGGTGTAGGTTGCAGACGCGGCTCGGATCCCATGATGCTGTGGCTCTGGCGTAGGCCAGTGGCTAAGGCTCCAATTCAACCCCTAGCCTGGGAACCTCCATATGCCATGGGAGCAGCCCAAGCAATGGCAAAAAGACAAAAAAAACAAAAAAAACCCTGGAAACCTCCTTTCTTACATTCTTAACCCTCAGCATTGCCACTCCAACCTCACCATTCTGCTCCCACCTGAGGGCCTTTGCACTTACTCTCCCACTACCTGGAATACTTACCACCAGACACCTAGCAGATGTGGCTACATGTTACCACATTGCATGGAATATGTCCTGCCTTCTGCAGTGATGTAGAACTGGCAAGTAGCTAGCCTTTCCATGATAGATTGAGAGCCCCCAGCCTTTTTTTTTTTTCTTTGCTTTTTAGGGCTGCGCATGGGGCATATGGAAGTTCCCAGGCTAGGGGTTGAAACAGAGCTATAGCTGCTGGCCCATGGCACAATCATAGCAACTCGGGATCTGAACCGTGTCTGCAACCTACACCATACCTCATAGCAACGCCAGTTCCCCAATCCACTGAGTGAGGCCAGGGATTGAACCCGCATCCTCATGGATACTAGCCAGATTCGTTTCCGCTGAGCCAAAACAGGAACTCTAGGCTTTTTCAAGAGACAACTATGCTAAATCTTTGCAAGTGAATCAACTGACAAGGGATTAATCTCCAAAATTTATAAACACCTTCTGCAGCTCCACACCAAAAAACAAACAACCCCATCAAAAAATGGGCAGAAGATCTAAATAGACAGTTCTCCAAAAAAGACAGACAGATGGCCAAAAAACACATGAAAAGATGTTCACTCATTATTAGAGAAATGCAAATCAAAACCAAGATGAGGTACCACCTTACACCTGCCAGAATGGCCATCATCAAAAAGTCCACAAACAATAAGTGCTGGAGGGGGTGTGGAGAAAAAGGAACCCTAGTTCACTGTTGGTGGGATTGTAAATTGGTGCAGCCACTGTGGAAAACAGTATGGAGATTCCTCAGAAAACTAAACATAGAACTACCATTTGATCCAGCAATCCCACTCCTGGGCATGTGTCCAGAGAAAACCATGACTCTCAAAGACACATGTACTCTGATGTTCATTGCAGCACTATCTGCAAGAGCCAAGACATGGAAACAACCTAAATGTCCATCCACAGAGGAGTGGATCAAGAAGATGTGGTACATACACACAATGGAATATTACTCAGCCATTACAAGGAACGAAATACCAGCATTTTTAGCAACATGGATGGACCTAGAAACTATCATGCTAAGTGAAGTCAGCCGTACAATGAGACACCAACATCAAATCCTTTCACTGACATGTGGAATCTGAAAAAAGGACAGACTGAACTTCCTTGCAGAAGAGATGCTGACTCACAGACTTTGAAAAACTTATGGTCTCCGGAGGAGACAGTTTTGGGGGGTGGGGGGATGTGTTTGGGTTGTGGGATGGAAATCCTGTGAAATTGGATTGTGATGATCATTATACAACTACAGATGTGATAAATTCATTTGAGTAATAAAAAAAAGAGAACTATGCTAAGCTTTGGAGTAGAAAGAAGTACAGAGGATTGCTTTGAAAAGAAAGAACATCTCATCACAAGAAAGACAATTTTTTTCTATTTCTTTAATTTTGTATCTATATGAGATGATGACTGTTTACTAAACTTACTGTGACTTGTTTCACATGTATGTAAAGTCAAATCATTATGTTGTACACCTTAAACATCTACAGTGCTGTATGTTAGAGTTCCCTCTGTGGCCCAGCAGAAACAAACTCAACTAGTAACCATGAGGTTGTGGGTTCAATCCCTGGCCTCGCTCAGTGGGTTAAGGATCTGGCATTGCCGTGAGCTGTGGTGTAGATTGCAGACGTGGCTCAGATCCCGCCTTGCTGTGGCCCTGGCATAGGCTGGCAGCTATAGCTCCGACTAGACCCCTAGCCTGGGAACCTCCATGTGCCGTGGGTACGGCCCTAAAAAAGACAAAAGACACACACACACCATATACAGTGCCGTATGTTAATTATATCTCAATAAAACTGGAAAGAAAAAACAAAGCAAAAATGAAGAGCAAAGGCCAAAACCAAATCCATGCTCTCACGTGCATGCCAGTGAGAGAAATGGACAAGAAACATATAATTTCACGTCAGAGATGATGAGTGCCATGAAGAGGCAGAAAGCAAGGTATGAGGACAGAGTGCTAGGGCCAGTGTCAGGGGTGCTACTTTAGAGAGGGAGGGAGGTCAGGGACGGCTCTTCTCTGACAATGTGACATGTGAGCAGGTGCCTAAATGAAATGAAGGTGCAAACTTTGTCACTGTCTGAGGGAAGAGCCTTCCAGGCAGAGAGAACAGTGAGCGAAAATGGACCAGGGCCAAAACTGGTGTGTTTGCAGCACAACTTGTCAGGCAAAGCTCCCTTGTCTTTCTGGGACCTTCTGGGCTTTGCATCTTTTTTTTTTGTCTTTTTTTGCTATTTCTTGGGCAGCTCCCACGGCATATGGAGGTTCCCAGGCTAGGGGTTGAATCGGAGCTGCAGCCACTGGCCTACGCCAGAGCCACAGCAACTCGGGATCCGAGCCGCGTCTGCAACCTACACCACAGCTCATGGCAACACAAGATCCTTAACCCACTGAGCAAAGGCAGGAACCGAACCCGCAACCTCATGGTTCCTAGTCGGATTCGTTAACCACTGCGCCACGACGGGAACTCCTTCGTCATTTTCTTTTGTGAGAGAGAAGCCCGCTGCCACACAGAGCACACAGGTAAACCACAATCCCACTAAGGTTTCAGCCTAACAGGGTGCTTTATATTGCAATGAGTTTCCATGTCTTGAGCCTGTGTTTAATGCCTAATCCCAAAGGGTAGGGATTATAACGAAAGCACTTATTGAGCGTTTATGGGGCAGGCATTGGACTAAGAAAGAGCATGTTCATTACCACATTTAATCCTTTCAACCTTGAGGGAGGCCTACCGTACAGATGAGGAGGAGGAAGCCGAGGGAGGGAGGTGTAAAATCCGGTCCCAGCTTCACGGCTCATGGGCAGCCGGAGGGGAATTCTCTGAGAGGTGGTCTGGCTCCAGGACTAGTGTCCTCTGCCCGCTGCTCCGCTGGGTTCAGGCTGGGTCATGGGCACTGAGTACTCAATTCTGCCCCTCCTGGCCGACTCCACATTCCACCTGCTCCTTTGGTTTGGTTCAGTTAACACTAACTTTTCATCAATTCATTCCAGGTTCTTTTTTGCTATTTTCTTGGGCCACTCCTGAGGCATATGGAGGTTCCCAGGCTAGGGGTCGAATAGGAGGTGTAGCCGCCGACCTACACCACAGCCACAGCAACGCCTGACCCGAGCTGCATCTGCAACCTACACCACAGCTCATGGCAACGCCGGATCCTTAACCCACTGAGCAAGGCCAGGGATCAAACCCGCAATCTCATGGTTCCCAGTTGGATTCGTTAACCACTGAGCCACAACAGGAACTCCATCATTCCAGGTTCTTGTTTCATTACTCCGTATTTAGAGTCTTCCACAACTTTCCTACCTGGCGGTTGGTTTCCACATTCTGTGAAGGTTTAGACGTGGGCAGTGAGTTGGTTAGTCGCTTATGTAAGAATTACCAAATTCACCATCACCCGGGAGCTGGTTCTCAGGTGTTCAGGTCTCCCTTGTCCCAGAGTTAATCCAATTCAGGAAGACCATCATCCAAACCCTGAGACAGGTACACGACTCTGGATGCCAAGTCGTACATTTTAAAAGGGAAATGTGACTGCCAGGCGACAACATGTGCCCAGTGGACTCTCCTCACAGGAGAGCTACTCGGGGAGGCGAACCACAACCAGAAGACTCCTCATGAGCACGGAGAACAGAGACAACCTTAACGGCACCACTGTGCACAGCTTCACTCTGCTGCTGTTTCCAATTCCTCAAAATAGTGCCCTGTCTTTTTTTTTTTTTTATGTCTTTTTAGGGCCCCACCCAAGGCCTATGGAGCCTCCCAGGCTACGAGTCGAATGGGAGCTACAGCTGCCGCCTACATCACAGCTCATGGCAACACCGGATCCTTAACCCACTGATGGAGACCAGGAATTGAACCTGTGTTGTGTCCTCATGGATGCTAGTCAGATTCGTTTCTGCTGAGCCATGAAGGGAACTCCCAATACTGCCCTGTCTTCTGAAGGGACAGGACATTGGATCTGTGCCTCTCATGGAATTACACCAACACCCCACTTTTTTAGACTCCCCTCTCCTGAAGCCTCACGTTTTCTCAGAAATCCAGGTCACCCATTTTTGGTCAGAGCTGCTGCTTTGTAGGTGATTGATCTCACCCGTCACCAAGTTTTGTTCTCTGGTTTTGGAGGTATCTTGGCGAGGCTTCAAGATTTGAGACTCTGCTTTAATATTTATTAGCATAAGCAACTAATTACTTAAAATGATGAAAAGTTGCTTCAATTTCCTCCTCTATAAAACTGGGAACACCTGTTCTCCTCCCAAGTTTAAGGATTAAGTCAGTTAACAGTCTTCTGAAATTTGAAAGAAAAAAAAAAAAGCGTCACGTAAATACAATGAAATTATTCTTTCAAGTTTTTCCCTAAAACAATAATTGCAACAGGGAAAGAGGGTGACAGTACAGCTGGCTCTGCACACTATCTGCAGCCTACACTGCCTATTCATCGGGCGGCCCAGCATCCGTTATCAATGGGAGTGTGGTTCCATCTGGAGCAGAACTGCTGATAGTATTGATAAAAAATACTATCTCAATGTGAAGCCATCCAGACTCTTGTGTTACCCTGGTCTCCCTATGCTCTGTCCAGATTCAGTTCCCGAGTAAATGTGACACTGTGAAAGGAATATAAGACACAGAGTCACAAGTCCTGGGTTCCAAATGCAGCTCTGCCACACATGCTCCATGAGGCTCGGGCAAGTATTCCTCCCCGCCTCCCCCAGGAATAGGGGATTGGAGGATGGGATGAGGTAAGAGATTCAGAAAGATTAGTGTTGTATCTAATGCAGAAGACACTCCAATGATGCTTGTTTAAAATAGTTAAATGGAATTGAGTTGTTTGATGAGAGAAAACTGTTTACTTCTAGTCTTCTCAAAAATGCTTGCTTTCTTCAGGTTCTTCTTTTGTCTTTTTTTTTTTAAGGGCCAAAATCGCAGCATATATAAGTTCCCATGCTAGGGGTCGAATCAGAGCTGCAGCTGCCAGCCTACACCATAGCCACAGCAACGCCATATCCTTAACCCACTGGCTGAGGCCAGGGATCAAACCTGTGTCCTCATGGACACTAGTAAAGTTCGTTATTAATCGGGTCTGTTACCGCTGAACCATGACAGGAACTCACTCTTTAGAGGTTTTAACTTTTGCCTCACATAGCAAGTTCTTTGGTTTGTTACTTTTTTGTCTTCCCATTCTAACAAAATATTTGGAAGCCCAAATAGTGTGTGTGTGTGGGAGGGGGGTGGACTTTCTTGGTCACCTTTTTAGCCACCTACACAGTGGTGTTTCAGCCCCCAGGTTTCTTAAAGGACAGCAGGGTGATTTTTTACTCTTGTTCTTTCATCACCAGCATCAGTGTTGCAAGGACATCACACAGTAACAGGTTCTCCAATCTGATTACGGGCTTGGCGTCCCATTGACCACTCCTGCGTCAGAGCAGGAAATATGCTGATAGGTCCTTTTCTCCTCCCCCAGACACAGGACTTGCCTAAATTACTAAGTCCCTCTTTCCTGGGGCACCCCTTATGCCTATCTCACACTGACAACCCAGGAGCAGGACAGAAGGACCTGCGGCCCTGTGGGTTAGTGTGAGGGGGAGGGACAGTGCTGGGAGGCTTTTAGTGGCCACACTGCCCAGAGGCTAGTATCACACCTGGCTCTGATTCAGCTTTTGCATGGTCTCACCTACGCTGCTCCATTAGAGCAGGTGAGAGTTGGTCCTGCGCCCTTGTGGGCCATGCATCTCCTGCCCTCCCCTCACTGTGCTCCCCACAGGACCGGACACCCCCAGGATATAGGCCTGGGTTGGGTGCTCCAGCCCCTGGTGACTCATCTCATTCACTGGAAAAAGTATGAAGATTGTGCATGTTAACAGGTTCCTGGGAGGTGACTCGTTGGCCGAGGGAGCACCTGCCTTATAACTGGGAAATTCAAGTCATGGGTGTGAGACAGAGCCTGACATGAGCAACATTATCCAGGGTCCAGGCCAAGCTCTACTCTGCTGGGCTCTGAACTTGAGCTGGTTACCTCATGTTCCCAGCCTCACCTTCCTCATCCAATGCCCATCTTAGAGGGTGGGGTAACATCACAGCACTTAGCTCAACAGGGAAACACTAACTAGGGGCTTCCTGAAATTATGACTTCTCTTGCTCATTTGATTTTTTTTTTTTAATGGCCACATCTCAGGCCAGGGACTGAATCCCAACCACAGTTGTGAACTGCACTGCAGCTGTGCATCGCTGGATCCTTTAACCCATGCACCGGGCCAGGGATCGAACCTGCACCTCCACAGCAACCCAAGCTGCTACAGTTGG
Source organism: Phacochoerus africanus (assembly GCF_016906955.1). Lineage (NCBI taxonomy): Eukaryota > Metazoa > Chordata > Mammalia > Artiodactyla > Suidae > Phacochoerus > Phacochoerus africanus. The sequence goes on from NC_062557.1 coordinate 16,391,271, forward strand.
AATCTTCACCCACTTCACCATGGTGGGAACTGTGCGCGCTTGATTTAAAAAAAAAACAAAAACAAAAACAAAAACTACTTTTTTTTTTGCCATTTCTTGGGCTGCTCCAGAAACGGAGGTTCCCAGGCTAGGGGTCAAATTGGAGCTGTATCTGCCGGCCTTCACTGCAGGATCCCAGCCCTGTCTGCAAGCTACATCACAGCTCACAGCAACGCCGGATCGTTAACCCACTGAGCAAGGCCAGGGATCGAACCTGCAACCTCACGGTTCCTAGTCGAATTCATTAGCCACTGAGCCACAACGGGAACTCCAAAACCTACTTTTCTAATTGTGCTTTTATACACACACACACACACACACACATGCACACACATATATATTTTCCCCCCCACACACTTAAAGTTGACTGTTTGGCGTTTCCAGGATGTCTCCAAACTAGCGCTGGGACCCAGCACCAAGCTGACTGAAGCATGGCTGTTGGAGGCTCTAGCAGCACAGGCCACAGAAGGGGCCTTCAAGGGCTTCCCACCCCCACTCTGTGCAGCAGCAATTTTTAACCCCAAAGGCCAGACAGTAAACATTTTAGGGAGTTTCCTTGTGATGCAGCAGGTTAAGGATCTGGCATTGTCACTGCAGCGGCCTGGCTTGCTACTGTGTATAGGGGTTGATTCCTGGCCCAGGAATATGCCTCGAACATGGCCAAAAAAAAAAAAGAATTTAGGTTTTCTACACCATATTGTCTCTGTTAACGTCTGGACTTGCCAGCATGGCAGGAAGATAGCCACAGATGATATGTAAGTGAATGACTATGGCCAGTTAAACTTTATTTGCAAAAACAGGCAGAGTAGATTGACAGCCCAAGTATGATTCTCAAATTTTAGCTCACACCAGAATCTCCTGGGGGGCGTCTTCCAATACCAATTGCTTGGCCCCACCCCCATCATTTTGACTCTGTGGGTCAGAGCTAGGGCCTGTATTTGCATTTCTAACTACTTCTGGCTGCTGCAGGTCTGAGAGCCACTTTGAGAACCACTGAAGCTTCCCTTCTCCCTTCTTTCTCAGTGCATATGCCTAGTGCACGTATAGCATTTACTGTTTGTATCATGGTTAGTGGTTTGTGTATGGGTCTCTGGGATCCTTTTATTCCTTTTTGGTCTTTTTAGGGCCATACCTGTGACATATGGAGGTTCCCAGCTAGGAGTCCAATCGGAGCTGTAGCTGCTGGCCTACACCACAGCCACAGCCACACAGGATCCGAGCTGCGTCTGAAACCTACACCACAGCTCACGGCAATAGCTGGATCCTTAACTCACTGAGCGAGGCCAGGGATTGAACCTGCATCCTACTGGATGCTAGTCAGATTCGTTTCCACTGAGCCACGATGGGAACTCCTCTGGGATCCTTTCATAATCATCTTGCCAGTGCCTGACCAACCCTAGCAACTGCTCATACTTCGATGCCTGAACTCAGGACTCAGGTGAGGTCACAGCTACTGGAACCCTGGGCCCGGCCCTGCTCCTTGGTGGACATTTCTCTCTGGAGTTCTGTGCAACCCGGGCCCAGCCCTGCCATGGAGAAGAGAAAAAGGGACTTTGCCCCCCTGGCTGTCCAGAAACAGATCAGGAAAGGAGACATTCCCTGCTCAGACTAGACCTTGAACCTAGACTGTTTTCTAAGGAAATAAAATGAGGTTTGGGGGTTTGGTTTAATTTTGTATTTTTTTGCTTCACATGGATTACTGTATTTTTTTTTCTGTCTTTTTGCCTTTTCTAGGGCCGCTCCCGCGGCATATGGAGGTTCCCAGGCTAGGGGTCTAATCAGAGCTGTAGCCGCTGGCCTACGCCAGAGCCACAGCAACGCGGGATCCAAGCCGAGTCTGCAACCTACACCACAGTTCACGGCAACACCGGATCTTTAACCCACTGAGCAAGGGCAGGGATCGAACCCGCAACCTCATGGTTCCTAGTCGGATTCGTTAACCACTCCGCCACCACGGGAGCTCCGGATTACTGTATTTTGAGATGTGTGAGTATGGGAGGTTAAACCCAGATATCTGACTGTTGTGGAAAACTACTTTTTCTGATATGCAGAGATAAGGAATGACCTTCATTCAGGGCTTTTTCTCAGATCAGGCATAATTCAGTTTGGTCCTAATTAAAAATGAATATTTCAGGAGTTCCCGTTATGGCTCAATGGGTTCAGAACCCAAACTTACATCCATGAGGACACAGGTTTGATCCCTGGCCTCGCTCAGTGGGTTAAGGATCCGGCGTTGCCATGCACTGTGGTGTAGGTCACAGACGAGGCTCGGATCTGGCTGTGGCGTATGCGGCAGCTATAGCTCTGATTTGACCCCTAGTCCAGGAACTTCCATATGCTGCAAGTGCAGCCTCTCCTTGCTGGTGGGAACAGAGGAGGCCCCGGCCAGGGCTCACCACATCACCAGAGACAGGGAGCCACTCTGTCCTGGGCTGGTGGCAAATTCCAACTGTAGTAAAGACCGTCCCTTTCCCAGCTCCCAGGCCTCTCCAACAGTAGCTTACCCAGGAATTCCTTTGATCTGTGAATTTCCAAGGCCATCCATACCTATCCTGTGCCTCACTCTCTCCTTTCCTAACAGACAAAACAAGGAGAATGGAATTCTTCCCTTTTTTACCTCCACGGGCTCTGTGAACACTGCCCAAAGTCCAGACATCAGCTGCTCATCTAGACTGTGGAGTAGAAAGCTATGGGCTATGACCCAGTCACCTGGAGCACATGAAGTTAGCGCAGCGAAGGAAGGGGCAGGACTGACCAGAGTGGCTTAGAACTCCTTCAGATATTCCCTGTCCCCGCCACCTCGTTACCCCTGCCTGCCAATCAGTTTTGCATCAATAAACTTTATGTTCCGGGGCTTTGCCAGAAGAATGAAAGGAGAGCAGCTAAAGACTGATCTCTGACCTTGGCACGTAAACAGCCTACAGATTGGACTTGACAGTTAATAAAGGAAAAGCCCAGCAATTCTCTGATGCCTTTTTGCCTTAATTAGATTGAGCATTCACAAGCTTTGGGGAAATCTTCAATTTGAAGAGAGAGACCCCACAAGGCAGGAATTCACATCTCTACTCATTCATCCGTTCAGACGGTTAGCCCCTCAGTCAATAGTTACTGACATTGGTGACGCCCTATTATTACCTGTGCTTTTGAGCACAGTGGCTGCACGAATTCCCAAAGTCCACACTGTGCCCTCCTAGAAAACAGCATCCAGCTCAGCAGCCAAGAGCACACAACACTGAGCTGGACCCTGTTCAGACAAAACTGAGCCTGAGTTTCTGATTCTGCTGGGTGACCTTTGGCAAGTTATTGAACCTGTGGGTCCTCAGCTTCCTCTTGGGGTTAATAATACCATCTGCCAAGGGGTGTCATCAAAACTACGTGAGAACATCTGTAGAAGGCTTTCAGCACTGAGCCTGATGCTCAGCAAGCACTGCAGACGTGGAGGGCCTAGCACAGTGCCCAGGGCCCACTGGGCCAGCTCTCAGAGCTGAGAAGCTACTTCCCCTCCCCTGATGCTCTGCCAGCCACTAGGCAGCCGATGATGCTATCTGTGGTCTTTGCCTTCAATGGTCTTAGAAACCTACTGTTCACAAAGCTCTTAGCTTCTTCATCCATAAAATGGGGGTAGTGGTGACAATTGGTCTGGGAGGTTCAGGAAAGAGCATGCACAGGAGCCTGCAAACACTCTTTGCCAAGGGAGAGGACTATGGGAATAGTAGATTCTGGTAGCAGCCTCTGGCTTGTTATCAGATGTCACTGCAGCCCTGTAGGCTGTCTTTAATAATAGAAATTTAAAAATTCCTGAACCCACTTCATGCTATATTTGCTCACACACAGAGGTTTATTCAGTGTTAATCACATTAATGTGCTGTTTCATTTCACGCTGTGCGATGCCAGCCTCAGCAAGAGCCAGGAGACAGCAAAATTTACTCTCAAAGGGACTCGTACTGCGTTTACCCAAAACGTCGTCGTCAAGGCAGCTCAGAGCTCCAGCGACCTCTAGGCCACCCCCTTGCTCCCCCAAGGGTGCCCTGAAGCCTTAAGCAGTCTTCCTTTCAAATGTCTCTCTGTATCTCTTGGTTTTTATCCTCAATTAGAAACCTCTTAGGCAAGTGTCCAATTTTTGCTAGCCATCTTTAATCCTTAAACCACCCAGATGTGCTATTCAGTAAAAGCTCCCCATCAGGTGTCACAAGGGACCCTGAGTGAACAGAGGTGTGCAGGGTCCTTTGAGAGCCCCCAGTTCAATCCCCTCATGTTACAGATAGAAAAACCGAGTAGCAGAGGAGTAAGGACTTAACTCTCTCTGCTGGTTCCTTCCTAAACCAATGAATAATCTCCATTCAGATCTTGAACACAAAACAACGGCTTTGCCAGTTTTTTCTTGGCTCTGCGCCCCAATCTGCCTGAAACAACCACTTGCCCTCCTGACTCCTGTCAGCCCAGAGTCTCAGATCCTACTTGGTGAAGAAAAGGTCATCACACAGGGATGCCCCCACCAGTGACCCCACGGTCCAGCGCAGAACCCCAAGCTCAGGGCAACCACCAGCCTTCCCAAGGACTTTGCCCTGCACCTCTCATCCCATTTTCTCACATCATCAATGTCCCCCTTTCCACAGGGAACATTCCTGTCAACCTATACACCTGCTCTCATTTTTAAGTTTTCTGCATGAAAATTTCACTTCATCTCACACTCCCCTCTAGGTACTCTGCCTTCTCTCCTTGAAAACTCTGTTTCCACTTTCTCTTCACCTGCCCTTCACTCTAATCCCCCCACCCCCCGCTTTTTAAGGAAAAATGTAAACTCACAGACAAGTTGAAAAAGTATTAAAATACCCTCTGCCCAGATTTTCTTTTTTTTTTTTTTAACAGTGGCCACACCTGCAGCATATGGAAGTTCCCGAGCTAGGGGTCAGGCCACAGCCACCGCAGAAGCAATGCCGAATAGTTATGTTGTGAGCCACAGGGGAAGTCCTGCCCAGATCTTCCAATTAGCATTTTGCCACATATGCTATCTCTAATAGACAACACACCTATATATGATGACATATATAATACATATAATTTATATACAGATTATATATATATATACACAGTGTGTTGTTATTGTTGAAATTCCTGAAAAGTTTCAGGCATCCTGCTCCTTCATCCCTAAATACTCAATAAATAGTATTACTACATAAAAACATTAAAAACCAGGCTTCTTTCTTACATAACCACAGACCATTATCACACCTAGGAAATTGAATGCTGAAATTAAATATAATAATCTAATGTAACGTCTATTTTCAGATTTCCCCATGTGTCTCCAAAATGTCCTCCAGAGCTTTTTTTGTTTTTTGCTTTTTAGGGCCACACCCGCACTATACGGAGGTTCCCAGGCTAGAGCTCAAATCAGAGCTACAGCTGCCAGCCTATGCCACAGTCACAGCAATGCAGGATCCGAGCCACGTCTGTGACCTTCACCACAGCTCACAGCAACATCAGATCCTTAACCCATTGAGTGAGGCCAGGGATCAAATCTGCAACCTCATGGTTCCTAGTCAGATTCATTCGTTTCCGCTCCGCCAGGACAGGAACTCCCCAGAGCTATTTTTTCAATCCAGATTTCAGTCAAGAAAGATACCCATCTCAATTTAACTTCCAGACCCACTACTCCACCTAGAGCATCCAAGGTCAGGGTGATTTCATTACCACATCTAAAAGATCATTTGCTGGCCTCAGCAGGGAGTCACCCAGAGCAGTCTCCACTGAGCTTCTGGGTCACCTCACCTTCAGCTCCCTCCTCCAAGTCCTCCGAACCTGGCTGTACTAGGCCCCAGCTGGTCTCATCTCCCAGCTCCCAGGTCCCAGCAGGTCTCATCTAGACCCAGGTGGTCTCATCTAGGCGGTGACTTTAATACCAGCTGCAATCTGATGCCACCCATGTTTCCAGCATCCAAGGCTGTTCAGTCCTGATTGTCCCCCCAATTCCAGACTAATGTACCACTCCTGCTTTTTTCTCAGCATCTCCCCTGTGACATGCCATCAACACCTCAAGCTTCCGAGTTCCCATTATGGCTCAGTGGAAATGAACCCAACTAGTACCCATGAAGATACAGGTTCAATCCCTGGCCTCCCTCAGAGGGTTAAGGATCCTGCCTTGGAGAGAGCTGTGGTGTAGGTCGAAGACAAGGCTCATATCTGGCATTGCTGTGGCTGTCGCATAGGCTGGCAGCTACAGCTCGGAGTCTACCCCTATCCTGGGAACTTCCTTATGCCATGGGTTAGGCTCTAAAAAAAAAACAAACCACACAAAAAAACTCAAACTAAACGTGTCCAAATTCAAGTCTTGACGTCTTCCCCTCTTTCCCATCTCTGTAGCAGAATCACCCTCGTTCCACCTTTCCCTCACCAGCCCCTTAACCACTGGGGACCCTCGCCCCCTCCACCTTTCCTGCCGCCTGACCTCCGAGGTCGGGTCCACCATTAGCGGCCGGCATTGCAGGGAAGCCTCCGAGAGAACGTCTCCTAAACCTCACCACACCCTACAGCCCATTTTCCAACAGCTCTAATCTGTGAAAATTGTAATTCAGGTCGGGCCACTCCCTGTCCTAAAACCCTCCAAAAACTTCCCTTTGGAGTAAGAAAACCTCCCAACTCTGAAGGGTTAAGCCCTCGGTGGTCTAGCCCCGCTTCTCTCCAACCTCCTCCCCCATTCTCTCTGGTAATCATACCCTGGCCGCCCTTTAGCTCCTTGAATGCCAAGGCTTTCCGACCTCAGGGCTTTCGTTTGGACTGGCTCCGCCTCTGTTGCTATGACCTTGCCCTGGGTCTCAAGGTTGCGCTCTTCACGGCACACCCCTAAACTCACGCCACCCCCTCGAGGCAACCTCCTGGGGAGGGCTCTGATTGGCTTAGCTGGTGTCACATGCACACCCCTGTCCAATCATCTGTGGCAGAGAACAGGTCACTGGGCAGAAACATGGCTGAGCCACTCTGTCTCTGTCTGGGGTTGAAGGGTTGGGGAAGAGGAGCGGTGTTTGGGGAAGAGGCGGACAACGTCTCTAAGTCTCTGCTTGGTCTCTCAGCACCGCCTAGCCTATTGGGGATTACTTTTTTTTTTTTTTGTCTTTCCATCTTTTTTGGGCTGTACCCTCAGCATATGGAGGTTCCCAGGCTAGGGGTCCAATCAGAGCTGTAGCTGCCAGCCTATGCCACAGCCACAGCAACGCGGGATGCCAGCCGCATCTGCGACCTACACCACAGCTCGGGGCAACACCAGATCCTTAGCCCACTGAGCGAGGCCAGGGATCGAACCCGTGTCCTCATGGGTGCCAGTCAGGTTCCTTAACTACTGAGACAGGACGGGAACGCCCCAATTACTCCTTTTATTTTTCTAATAAAAAGTTGTTTGTGGTAAGTTCCTGCTGTGGTGCAATGGGATCAGCAGCGCCACTGCAGCACCAGGACCAGGTTCCGTCCTACACCTGGCACAGTGGGTTAAAGGATCCAGCAAGAATTGCCACCGCTGCAGCATACGTTGAAACTACAGCTGGGATCTGATCCTTGCCCCCATCCCACTCCTATGGCTCCATGGTTTGAGCCAAGAAAAGGAATGTATAGGTACTGATAAAAAAAGCTTATAAATAGAGAAAGCAAAGGAGTTCCTGCTGTGGCACAGTGGGTTAAGGATCAGGCCTTATCTCTGGCAACTCCAGTTCCATCCCCAGCCCCCGTCCAGTGGGTTATGGATCCTGTGGTGTAGGCCACAGCTGCACTTGATCCCTGGCCCCAAAACTTCCATATGCCCTGGGTGCAGCTGAAAAAGAGAAAAAATACAGAAAATAACAAGGGAGAAAAAGCCAGGATTTCACCAGCTGATGATAACCATTGTTAGCCTCTACTGCCTCTGTGGTCTCCCTGGACAATCTCCCACCCTGAACCATGCATGGATCCTATGTTCTGCTTTTCAGGGTGTAGATCTGGATTCCTTCTCCAATTTTTTTGTTTCAGGTCTCACTCAGATCTCATCTTGCAGTGGCTTCAGCAACCACCTTTATGCTGGTGATTCCCACTGAAATCTTCTCCTACCAGTTTCCTAGTTACAAATTTGTATGTGGCTGAGTTTTTGAGGGCATGAGTCTGCTGTGTCCCCCTTTGCCTGGCAAAGCAATAAAGCTATTCTTTTTTTTTTTAAACTTTTTTTTTTTGTCTTTTTGCAATTTCTAGGGCCGCTCCCGTGGCATATGGAGGTTCCCAGGCTAGGGGTCGAATCAGAGTTGTAGCCGCCTGCCTATGCCAGAGCCACAGCAACATGGGATCCGAGCTGCGTCTGGAACCTACACCACAGTTCACCACAGTTCACGGCAACACTGGATCATTAACCCACTGAGCAAGGGCAGGGATCGAACCTGCAACCTCATGATTCCTAGTCGGATTCATTAACCACTGCGCCACAACGGGAACTCCCAATAAAGCTATTGTGTGGCTGTTGGATGGCTCCACATGATGGCCGTGGATGGTTCAAACTAGGAGGCTCATTACTCTCCATACCCTGAAATCTCTTCCTCCTCTTGATTGAAGACCTAATTATGGCATTGATGAAATAATATTCATATTTTAAGGCAAGATAAAAAAATTTAAAGAAAATTTGTCTTTGCCTGTTTGGGCCTCTTCTCTCCCCTATAGTGTGTGGTGTGCAACTGAACTAATTGGACCTCCGCAGGAGATAACCTTCCTTCTTACTCTTGTAAGAGGCCACAGGACCCATGACTCACTTCTCACTCTGTGTAGATCTGGATTGTGTCAATTGTCAATAATACATCATTTTTTTTTTGTCTTTTCTAGGGCTGCACCCGAGGCATATGGAGGTTCCCAGGCTAGGGGTCCAATTGGAGATGTAGCCACCAGCCTACACCAGAGCCACAGCAACGTGGGATCCGAGCCTCATCTGCGACCTACACCACAGCTCAGGCAATGCTGGATCTTTAACCCATTGAGCAAGTCCAGGGATTGAACCCACAATCTCATGGTCCCTAGTCGGATTTGTTAACCACTGAGCCATGACGAGAATTCCAATAATACATCATTTGGAGTTCCTGTCATGGCTCAGTGGTAACGAGCCCGACTAGTATCCATGAAGATTCGGGTTTGATCCTGGCTGCGCTCAGTGGGTTAAGGATCCAGCGTTGCCGTGAGCTGTGGTGTAGGTGGCAGACATGATTCGGATCCTGAGTTCCTATGGTTGTGGTGTACTCTGAGAGCTGCAGCTCTGATTTGACCCCTCTAGCCTGAGAACTTCTACATGCCGCATATGCGGCCCTAAAAAGCAAACAAACATCCTAAGTTGCTGTGGCTGTTGCTGGCAGCTGCAGCTCCAATTTGAACCATAGCCATATGCCACGAGTGCAGCCCTAAAAGGCTAATAATAATAATAATACCTCATTTGTACTATGCATGACAGGAACTCCTGTACTGTGCTTTGACCTGTGATGGACAGAACAGTCCTCTGACCTTTCTAAAGCACCTAAAAAACAAAAACAAACAAACAAAAATGGAGTTCCCATCACGGCTCAGTGGAAACAAATCTGACTAGTATCCATGAGGACACAGGTTTGATCCTGGCCTCCCTCAGTAGGTTAAGGATCCAGCGTTGCCATGAACTGTGGTGTAGGTCGCAGATGCGGCTCGGATCTGGCATTGCTATGTAGAGCTGTTGTGTAGGCCAGCAGCTACAGCCACGATTTGACCCCTAGCCTGGGAACTTCCACATGCCAGGTGTGGCCCTAAAAGACAAAAAAAAAAAAAAAGACTTTTCTGAAGGACTGTCTTTGGGTTATAATCCTGAGGTTAGCTACAATAAAACGTTCCATTTCTTTCTTAGATCAACAATTGATTTTTTTTTTTTTCTTTTCTTCGGCCACATCCATATGGAAGCTCCTGAACTAGGGATCGAGATGCAGTCCAAGCCACACCTTCAGCAATGCTGGATCTTTAACTGGCTGCACCAGAGCGGCAACTCCCTCAGCTATTGATTTTTTTTTTTTTTTGCCATTACTTGGGCCGATGCTGCGGCATATGGAGGTTCCCAGGCTAGGGGTCTAATCAGAGCTGTAGCCGCCGGCTTACGCCAGAGCCACAGCAACGCGGATCCGAGCCGTGTCTGCAACCTACACCACAGCTCACGGCAACACCGGGTGATTTTTTTCATGAATAGAATCACATGGTTAAAATCAGAAACTTCAAGGTTATTCTCAGTTGTTCTCACCCTCTGCCTCCCTCACCTTATGTACTCATTACCCATCTCATCATTTGTACCAGTTAAATGTGGCCCCACCTCATTCCTGCCTTTCTGTCCTCACTTCTACAGCATTGATTCATCCGGGCTCAGGACTAGAGGAACCTTCTCCCTGATCTCCTTGCTTTCTTCTCTACCACCTCCCCCTCCTCCCCATCCCCACTTTCATTCCCTGTGATTATCTCTCTGAATTGTTGCCAGAGGTGACTTTCTTTCTCTCTTTTTTGGTCTTTTTTTTTTTTTTTTTTTTTTTTGCCCTTTCTAGGGCTGCTCCTGCGGCACATGGAAGTTCCCAGTACGGGGGTCAAATCAGAGCTGCAGCCACCAGCCCACACCAGAGCCACAGTAACGTGGGATCGGAGCCTCGTCTGCGACCTACACCATAGCTCACAGCAACAGGGACCTTAACCCACTGAGCAAGGCCAGGGATCAAACCTGCAACCTCATGGTTCCTAGTCGGATTTGTTAACCACTGCGCCACGATGGGAACTCCTCTTCCTTTTTTCTTTTTGGCCATGCCTATGACATGTGGAAGTTTCTGGGTCAGGGATTGAAGCCAAGCCACAGCCATGACCTAGACCACAGCAGTGACAAAACCAAACCCTCAACTGCTAGACTACCAGAGGTAACTCGATAACTTTCTTTCTTTTCATTTTTTTTTTTTTTCAGAGCTGCATCCCCAGTACATGGCGGTTCCTAGGCTAGGGGTCAAATTGGAGCTGCAGCTGCTGCTGCCAGCCTAAGCCATAGCCACAGCAATGCCAGATCGGAGCCACGTCTGTGACGTACAGTCACAGCTCACAGCAACACTGGATCCTTTAACACACTGAGCAGGGCCAGGGATTGAACCTGGATCCTCGTGTACACCAGTCGGGTCTGTTACAACTAAGCCACAACTGGAACTCCCAGAGGCAACTTTCTTAAATGTCCATGCAGTTATTCTGTTTTCCTACTTTCAATTTCTACACTGGCCCTCTACCGCCTGCAAAATAAACTGCAAATTCCTCAGCATGGCATTTGAAGCCTCCAGGGGTGGAACTGACTAGAAGACATTTCTAATTCTCATGAGACTCTCAGAGAGCAGCTCCATGCACCATCCTTCCAAAACAACTGTGATTCTCTTTGCTTCTCTTCCCTGTACTGTGGTCTTCGTGAAATTCCATTCCTTTGGCTGGATTCCATCATCCCATCTCCATCCACCTGGTAAAACTCTTCACCTGCCAAACCCTGCCTGAGGGTTACCTGCTCTGCGACCTCCTCTCTGAAGAGTCCTGCTCTTCTGCGCTCTAGGAAAATGCCATTTATAGAAAACATTTCCATAGGAATAAATGTAAAAAGATTGGATTTTTTTTCCTTGATGCCACAGACGCCACTGTTTCCAACATCTCACTCACTGAGACTTCTCCCAGTTAGTCTACCCTATATGCATATAGAAATGTAAAGATTTGATACAACAATTCTTTCCACAGATGTTTTCCTGAGATATGGGCTGGGGGGGGGGCAGAGTGAGGGGTTCACCCATATCTACCTCTCTCGGCTCTGCCCCTCCATCTGGGAGGTGATGCCACCTGAGGGACCTGGTCACATTGTGACTTTCACAGGTCCTGAGCACTTTTTAAAATTTATTTTATTTTTATTTTCTAATTTTATGGCTGTGCCCATGGCATATGTAAGTTCCCTGGCCAGGGATTGAATCTGAGAAGCAGCTGAGACCTACATTGCAGCTGTGGCAATGCCAGATCCCACTGTGCTGCACTGGGGACCAAACCTGCACCTCCCCAGAGATCTGAGCTGCTGTAATCGGATTTTTAAGCAACTGTAACATGGTGGGAACTCCAGCCCTGTGCACTTTTGATTTCATGAGTCCTCTGCTCTATTCATAAATTTTTAAAACAAACTTAACTGGTATAAAAACAAACATAATCTGGAGTTCCCGTCGTGGCGCAGTGGTTAACGAATTTGATTAGGAACCATGAGGTTGTGGGTTCGATCCCTGGCCTCAGTCAGTGGGTTAAGGATCTGGTGAGCTGTGGTGTAGGTTGCAGATGCAGCCCTGTGGCTGTGGTGTCGGCCGGCAGCTGTAGCTCAGATTAGACCCCTAGCCTGGGAACCTCCATATGCCATAGGTGCTGCCCTAGAAAAGACCAAAAAAAAAAAAAAACCCAAACCAAACAAAAAACCCAAACATAATCTAGCTACCTTCATTAATGTATATTCATTATTATCCTATTCTTTTTGGTTTTAAAATAAGTCAAAAGTTAAGCATTTTCAAGGGCCCCTAAAAGTGTCCTAGGCCCAAGTCACTGCACTGAAAAGAAGACTGTGCCCTGTGCCCATATGAAGAGGCTGATCCTGGCTGAGGGTAACAGCCTGAAACTTACTGAAAGCTCCAAGGTTTTATCTCCTCTTGACGGCTCTTTGGGACCTCAGAGAAGAAATGCAGATTAGTGCTTCCTGCTCTAATCTTATCAAGACTCACTCAATAACACATGGTTATTCTTTCCAGGCAAAAGTTTCCAAGAGATATACCATTTATATAACTGCTAAATACACAACATATGATGAAGTATGTCTTATGCAAACTAGTCTTGTAAATACAGAATAGCTCACAGAGGTTGGCTTTCAATGTACTCCCCCACAAAGAGTTGGGATTGAGTTATAGGGGCCACTAGGGCTCTGCCGGATAATTATCTTTTTTTTTTCTTTTTCTTTTTGCTTTCTAGGGCCGCACCTCCGTGGCATATGGGGGTTCCCAGGCTAGGGATCAAATAGGAGCTACAGCTGCCGGCCTATGTCACAGCCACAGCAGCGCCCGACCCAAGCTGCATCTGCAACCTATACCACAGTTCATGGCAATGCTGGATCCTTAATCCACTGAGGGAGGCCAGGGATCGAACCCACAATCTCATGGTTACTAGTCAGGTTTGTTAACCTCTGAGCCACAATGGGAACTCCTATTAACATTGTTTATGTGTAATTGACAGTTCTGGGATTTCAACCCCAGTCTGTGCTCTTGTGAGTTGCTTTGGAGAGGTTGAGTTTGTGGTGCCTGAGGGTCTTCTAGGGGAGAAAGATGTTAGGAGGTATTTCTTTCTTTCTTTCTTCTTCTTTTTTATCTTAGGAGGTATTTATTTATTTGCTTTTTTTTTAGGGCTGCAGTTGTGTCATATGGAGGTTCCCAGGCTAGAGGTTGAATCAGAGCTACAGCTGCTGGCCTATGCCACAGCCACAGCAACACAGGGTCCTAGCTATGTCTGAGACCTACACCACAGCTCAGGGCAATGGCAGATCCTTAACCCACTGAGCGAGGCCAGGGCTCAAACCACAACCTCATAGTTCCTAGTTGGATTCGTTTCTGCTGAGCCACAACGGGAACGCCTCAGGAGGTGCTTAGATAAACTAGTTGGAGGCTCAAATGAGATCCTTAGCTTGTGACATAGATTTGGGAATTATCCTAGTGTTGGTGGCACAAAGTGGACCAGCTTGTTCATCCTATTAGCATGGGGCCCAGGCCTGTGGGCTTTCATGATGTACCTTGAAGCCACCTGAGCCGGCCTCCTCCCTCAGGGAATTGGGCAGCTTTGCTCTCTTGCTGGTTTTCACTCTCTACTCTTTCTCATGTTTTCCTGGCTCTTTTTTTTTTTTTGTCTTTTTGCTATTTCTTTGGGCCGCTCCCTCGGCATATGGAGGTTCCCAGGCTAGGGGTTGAATCGGAGCTGTAGCCGTCAGCCTACGCCAGAGCCACAGCAACGCGGGATCCGAGCCGCGTCTGCAACCCACACCACAGCTCACAGCAACGCCGGATCATTAACCCACTGAGCAAGGCCAGGGATCGAACCCGCAACCTCATGGTTCCTAGTCAGATTCATTAACCACTGCGCCACGACGGGAACTCCCTGGCTCTTGAGAAATATTTAGGGGCACCATTTGTCCCCAGACCCTGGGCTGCCAGCCTGGGCTTCCATCTCCAGCCCCACTATTTCTTGCTGGATTGGATGCCAGAATTTGACCTTCCTCACTTTGATGCCTGATATTCCTAGGGACATAGCACCTGGGTGACATTCTATGTATGCACCTACCCGGTAAATATTTATTGACAAAAAAATGATGTGGGCGTGGCCAAAGTATATACATATTTACCAATAATGTGCCAGACAGTTGTAGGTACTGAGGATACAACTATAAACGAAGTAGACAAAGTCTCTTGAAATCAAGGTGCTTATCGTCTAAAGGCAGGAGGCAGACGATAAACAAACAAGAATAGTTCCAGATGTCATAAAGAAGATACAGCCTCATAATGTGGGGTGAATGAGGGCCGAAGAGGAGTCAGGGGTGGTGGTGACACTAGTCAAGGGTGGTGGCCAAAAAGGAGTCTCAAAGGGGCTGCGCTTCTTTGGAGCTGAAAAGGTAGCACCCATGAGAAGGTGGCATGGGGTGCATACAAGGTCCTTCATCAGGAGCAGTGAGTCATGAGGGATCCAGGCTTGGCATGTCTTGAAGGCCCACTGGACTGAAGGGAGAGGAGCTTGGAAAGGCAGAAAGAGCCTAAGGGGGTAGGGGGTTCCACCCTGGGTGAGAAGGCCCAACCCAGGGCCACTAAGGACCAATTGAGGAGATGGGAAGGGAAAAATAAGTCAAAAGACAATAACAATGAAGTCAAGAGAAGACCTCTCTTGGAGTTCCTGTTGTGGTTCAGTGGGTTAAGAATCCAACTAATATCCGTGAGGGTGTGGGTTAGATCCTTGGCCTCATTCAGTGGGTTAAGGAACTGGCATTGCTACAGTTGTGGCATAGGTTGCAGATGCAGCTCAGATCCAGCATTGCTGTGGCTGTAGTGTAGGTCAGCAGTTGCGGCTCCTATTCGACCCCTAGCCTGGCAACTTCTATGTGCCGCTGGTGTGGCCCTTTAAAAAAAAAAAAAAAAAAAGACCTCTCTTTCCTGAGGAAGAGGGAAAAAGGAGGAAGAAGAAAGCAGCAGAACTGCCTACACAATTTGTGGGGCCACTGTTAAAAACTGTTGAGGATTTCAAGAAGGGGACAGCAGAGCATTGAACCCGGCGTGGGCCCTCTGGGTGCTCAGTGCAGTGCCACTCGACAGGACACAGCCCAAGACACCGGCTGCAGCCCGGCAGAAGCCCTCAGGAACATAAGGCTCAGAATCCGGGTCTTCCCTTCGCCCCAGGCTGAGCCTTGCCTCGCAGGCAGGTTCCCCACACATAAAGTAAAGGCGGTGAATTAAAAATTTCTATTTTGATAAAGATGCTGCAAATTGTACAGTGTTGCAAAACCAGCACAATTTGTGTAGCTGATTTCATGGACTTTTGATAATTGTATTACATTTCCGACAGTTGTGTGTTCTTTCCCTCGGGAGGTTTGGGGTTGGGAGGGGCGGGTGTCTGTCTCCTCCTCACAGGCTATGGGGTTACCTCTGAGCAGGTGTGACGTGTTCCAGGCAGGCAGAGTTGGTTGGAGCCAAGAATGTTTAAACCCCTATATTATGCCAAATATCTTTTATATCAAACCACCTCTTTTTAATCTTAGACCAATTACCTTACAATTAACACTAGTCGTCTGACCTTGGTAAACCATTTATTCTCCCTGAACTTCAGATTTCCTCATCTGTAAAAAGGAGATAATTATACTTCACGGGGGTGCTGTGAGGATTAAACATATGAAAAGCTTTTTAAAAGAGTATTAAGGTCTAAACAAATACTAGGTAGTGTTATTACAGATCTGCTCAGTGGTTGCCTCACTGGTGCAGATGGGTTTTATTTTATTTATTTTTTTCTTTTTAGGGCCACACGTGACATATGTACGTTCCTAGGCTAGGGGTCCAATCGGAGCTCCAAGCAGCATCTATGACCTACACAACAGCTCATGGCAGCACCAAATCCTTAACCTACTGAGCAGGGCCAAGGATTGAACCTGCATCCTCATGGATACTAGTGGGGTTTGTTACTTCTGAGCCATGATGGGAACTCCTCCGGTGGTTTTTTTTTTTTTTTTTGGTCTTTTTAGGGCCACCCTGGCAGCACATGGATGTTCCCGGGCTAGGGGTCCAATTGGAGCTGTTGCTGCAGGCCCATGCCAAGGCACGGCAACGCCGGATCCCTAACCCACTGAGTGAGGCCAGGGATCGAACCTGTGTCCTCATGGATGCTAGTCAGGCTAATTGCTGAGTAAGCAATTAGTAACTCCCTCTGGTATATATATATATATATTTTTTTGTCTTCTTGTTGTTGTTGTTGCTATTTCTTGGGCTGCTCCCGCAGCATATGGAGGTTCCCAGGCTAGGGGTTGAATCGGAGCTGTAGCCACCGGCCTACGCCAGAGCCATAGCAATGCAGGATCCGAGCCGCGTCTGCAACCTACACCACAGCTCACGGCAACGCCGGATCGTTAACCCACTGAGCAAGGGCAGGGACCGAACCCGAAACCTCATGGTTCCTAGTCGGATTTGTTAACCACTGCGCCACGACGGGAACTCCCCTCTGGTATATTCTTAACAATCAACTTCTGATTTTCAGTTTCTCCTCGTGGATGCTAGTCAGGTTAATTGCTGAGCTTAACTCCCTCTGGTGTATTCTTAACAATCAACTTCTGATTTTCAGTTTCTCCAGCAGCTTGCTTTCCTGAGATCCCCTTAACTTCTTAGTTATATCTCAGATCACAGGTCAATAATCCTGGTTTATATTCCAGATTCTTCTGAGTTGTACTGGCTCCATAATTTTAATAGTCCCTAAATAAACTGAGAAGACTCCAGCTTCTAGACCTGAGGGTCTGAAAGAGACAAGTAATCGTTCTTACTCAGTTCTTGGGTAATCCTCTTATTGAAAGGTGCTAAGGGAGGATACATTTATTACCAGAATGAGCAGTGGCCCCATGAGCTTCTACTTGTGATACAGTGTTGCCCACACTGTAGCAGGGAGCCTTGGAGTCTATCATGATACTGAGGTCTCTGCAGTGGCTGTTCCTTCTGCCTTGAAGGCTGTCTCCGGACATCCTATGAAGTATGTCACTTCCTCCGGGAGGCCTGCTCTGCCTACCCCATCTGAGGGCCCCTTCCCCTGCTCCCCGCCACCTCTCTATCCTCCCTCCCCTGCTTGATTTGTCCTGCACATGTCCACCTGATTCATGTTTTATGGGTTTATTATTGGAGGTGCCCATCCAAACATGACCTCTGAGAAAGCTGTGATTCTGCTCTGTTCACTGCAGTGTTTCCCGGCCTGGGGCTCAGAACCTTTGACCAGCAATGGGATCCAAGTAGAATTTATAAAATTCTTTTGTTTTCACTGTATTTATGTATGTATTTTTTAGAAATACATTTCTAAAAAAATGTTTGTTTGTGACAAATGATATTTATTTTACACTTATCACAGTGATATAAAATTTCTTTTATAAGTAATTTAAAAAATCAAATGAGGAGTTCCCGTGGTGGCGCAGTGGTTAACGAATCCGACTAGGAACCATGAGGTTGCGGGTTCGATCCCTGGCCTTGCTCAGTGGGTCAACGATCCGGCATTGCCATGAGGTGTGGTATAGGTTGCAGACGCGGCTCGGGTCTCACGTTGCTGTGGCTCTGGTGTAGGCTGGCAGCTACAGCTCCGATTGGACTCCTAGCCTGGGAACCTCCATATGCCCTGGATGCGGCAGTAGAAAAGGCAAAAAAAAAAAAATCAAATGAATATTGGTGGTGCCAGATGTGACAAAACAGTGCTCTGTGGATGCTTTTTTGAGGACCCTGATTGGTCTGTAAACCCATTTGGGCAAGTGCTTTCTCCTAAATGTGTGTGTGCCTGCACACACATATACACACTCACATGGAGACACACATATTGCAGATACCAAGTCTGAGGAGCTGGGTTTTGGTCACCTAACCATACCCTACAAGTGGACTAAGAAGTAGGAAAGGTCCTTGGACAGACTGGGAAGTGCTGGGGAGGACCCTCTACATTTCTGCCTGGGGGTCCATGAGACACTGTGTCCTCTTTCTTCTGTTTTCTAATCTGAGCCAGATTGTGCTGCTGCTACTTGCGACCAGAGCCCTGTACACTACGGTCTTCCGAAGCTAAATACAAACCCCGTGTCCATGCATGTCTGGGGATTGGGGTGGGATGGGGTCGGGGAGGGACGGGCAGGAAGAAGCTATTTAGTCATTCAGTTCTCATGTATTGTGGGCCAGGTGCTTGCTACTCAGCCAAGTGCTGAGAATACAAAGTTCCTCTGAGGAATTCATCATTTAGTGAGTGTCAGCCTTAATCACCCCATCATGTTGAGTAATGGGAAGCAAGGCTGAGGAGGGCGTGGGGGGCTCACCTGCGGCACATTTTCCAGTCCTGTTTCTGTTCTTGGAGGTGTCTCTCTAGTATGTTATTGCTTTTTTTTTTTTTTTTTTGGTCTTTTTGTCTTTTAGGGCTGCATCTGTGGCATATGGAGGTTCCCAGACTAGGAATCCAATCGGAGCTGGCCTACACCTCAGCCACAGCAACACTGGATCTGAGCCACATCTGCGACCTACACCACAGCTCATGGCAATGCCAGATCCTTAACCCACTGAGCAAAGCCAGGGATCAAACCCACGTCCTCATGGATGCTAGTTGGGTTCGCTAACCACTGAACCATGATGGGAACTCCTAACATGTTATTGCTGATAAAGGTTTAAAGTATGGCTCCTTCTGAAAATATTTTACGTTTTTTTCTTTTTCCCTTTTAGGGCCACACTTGTGGCATATGAAAGTTCCCGGGCCAGGGGTCAAACTGGAGTTTCAGCTGTGGCTTACTCCACAGTCATGGCAAGACCAGACCTGAGCTGCGTCTGTGACCTACACCACAGCTCATGGCACAGCTCACAGCAATGCTGGATCCCTAACTCACTGAATGAGGCCAGGGATTGAACATGCATCCTCACAGAAACATTGGGTCTTTAATGTGCTGAGCCACAAAGCGAACTCTAGAATATTTTATCTATCTATCTATCTATCTATCTATCTATCTATCTATCTTTTTGTCTAGAATATTTTACGTTTTAATGGAGAAATCCAAACTCAGAGAAAGGAAGGGGGGAATGAATGAGTGAACACAATTTGGGGCTTACCTCAGGGTGAAGATGCAGTTTGAGGCTTTGGTCAAGGCTACTGGCTACTGTCTCAGGGCCCCCCAGTGGAGCACGGAATCTGACTGTGGCTGTTTGTCCTATAACTTGCTCACGTAGTGCATTCCACTGACTATAGTCAAGAGACAATCAATGTCCAAACCTATAAATTCATTGGAATAAAGTGGCCATAACACACCATTTCAGTGCTTTTAGTTGCAAAACTCACCACCCACACTCCTCCCACCTCTCAACTAAGGTCCCAAATCAACCTGCACACCAAATTAAGAAGCATATAAAAATGTGCAACGCATCGATGCAGCCCGGCTCTGAAAATAGCAGCTGCAGCCACAGACCAAAGAACAGGCCTTTGTGAACAGAGTGAAAGAAGCTGTTTGTCCTGAGCTCATCTTTTAAGCCACAGATAGAACTCCCAAGCACAATTACTGAAGTAACATCTTTAATCAAAGATAGGAATCCTTGGAGGAAAGTAGGATGTCTTAGTACATTAGATTTTCTTTTTCCTACTGTTTCCAAGGCCCTAATTTCCTAGCCAGAGCTCAAGAGAGTATGGATTCACCTGAAGGCAGGTAGAGGACTCACTGCAAAGCATAGGTTTGACCCACCATTAGCAGAGGTCAGGTTCAAGACGAAGCACACAAAATCAGGAGATGGATCACTTCTGAAGTGAAAGAACCCGTGCTCTCCTGGTGTCAGTGATAACACCCTGACTGCAGGGACATGGCTGCTCTCCAGCAGTTCCAATGCACCTGTCTCAAATTAAACTGTCCCTCATTTTTCAAACACTGTTGATCTCCTCAGCCAGATTAACACCACCTAGGGAGATCAGTTTCAGAAACACTTCTCTATTAGACTCAAATCTAAACCATACAATTTCCTGAACAGTTTTACATGTGGAGCTACTTCCCAGCCAACACAGCACTTTTCTTGCTTTAAGAATATCAAGAGATACCATTTGGATTCAGACTGATAGTCTGGGCAGTTTTTCTTAGTGGCACCGAGGTTATTCTTTAATCTACTTTGACCACGTTTAGTTCTCCGCTGCCCATTATTAGTGATTCCAAGGCTGAAAAATTATGCAAAGTCCTTTACAGAGTTCAAGTTAGCTTGACAGACAAAAAGTCAAGAGAGCTTAGCAGGTGGCAGAGAGATAAAGGGAGGTGGTGGTGGAGGGTGCTCAGCTTTTATACTTGAGCCCCAAATACAAGGCAGGTGCTGAGAAGATGGAATAAAGATTGTTCTTACTGCTTTGAAATACTTCAGATGATGGAACATAATGTGAGAAAAAAGAATGTATACATGTATGTGTAACTGGGTCACCTTGCTGTACAGTAGAAAATTGACAGAACACTGTAAACCAGCTATAATGGAAAAAATAAAAACCATTATATTAAAAAAAATGGAGTCATACAGTAAAAAAACAAACAAAACAAAAACAATAACAACAACAAAAAACCTTCAGAGATGTCAAAGGAAGCCCATGATCAGGTGTACTAATTTAAGTGTTCCCAAACTATAATTCTTCACTTATGAGGAAAGCTATCTTTATTGGAGTGTGCAAACCACATGATATAAAAGCTTCTTGGTGACTAGTTTAAATTTTTATAGAAACCCCACCAATTTTTTAGCACTTTTCCATGTTCTTTGGCTTTTGCCGACCCCAATGTAAAAACTTCTCTAAGTCGTACTTGCTCATCTTTAGTTTCTCCATTTCACTTTTTTTTTTTCTTTTGTCTTTTGGGGGTCGCACTTGTGGCCTATGGAGGTTCCCAGGCTAGGGGACTAATCAGAGCTGTTGCTGCTGGCTTGCACCACAGCTCACTGCAACGCTGAATCCTTAACCCACTGAGCAAGACCTGGGATCGAACCTGTGTCCTCATGGATACTACTTGGTTTGTTACTGATGAGCCACAATGGGAACTCACCATTTCACTCTTAATTGGAGACAATTTCTCAATCGCAGGATCAGCCACCACCAGCCTGCAGCGAGCAGTGTTGACACCAGCACTGTGGCCGATCACGTCCTCCACAGGGAGTCCCATCAATGCTGTCATTGCCCACTGGACGGCAACCACATTGGAGATGGCCCCTCAGCTGACTGGGCTGTACGTGACCTCCAAGGTGAAGCCTGTCACAGCCTTGCGGGACTACTGCAAAGAAGGTCTTTAATGGATCATTTAATATATCTATTCTTCATTTCAAAAGACAAATGAAATACATTCCACTCACTCAGCCTTTTTGTTTTAAATAAACTTATTATAATGGAAAAGAAGGGTTTTTCCTTCCCCCTTCCTTTCCACTTTTTAAAACTCATCAGGTGAAGCCAAGCAATGTAGGTGTTAGTGCAGGGGCAGAGGACTGGTGGTGGCTCTGTGGGGTGCTCAATCCAGGGAAGGGTGAGAAGGGTGGCTGGTGAGGGAATGGCAGAAACAGCGCCTTGGAGAGGGTGTCAGAGCCCAAGAGAGCAGAGAAGGCATCCATTTGTGGTGACAAAAGAACCTGTGAGGGGATTGGCCTAGTATGCTGCGGATTATGGGAGTCTGATATTGTTGGAAAAGAGAACAAGCACAGATAAAGAAAAAAAACTAGGAGTTCCCTGGTGGCCTAGGGGTTAGGGACCCAACATTGCCACTGCTGTGGTTGGGCTTGATCCCTGGCCTGAGAACTTGTGTGTGCCATCGGTGTGGCCAAAAAAGAAAAACAAAAAACCTAGAGTAAATCCTGCAGTGTTGGACTGGAATCAAAGGTATTTGTCTGAACTGATGGTTTTCAACTATACTTAAGTACAGAAATACAGATGCAAGTATGTATACATATAACCTTGAGCTCCATCCATTGAGAGGGCCTGGGAACAAGAAATACCACAATAGCAAAGAGCATCCTTAGTTTGGTTTCTAAATACCTTTCTTTACTAAAAGAAACTAAAGTCCTTGGGGAAAATGGCTGGTTCGGACTGGGGCAAAGTACACGATGAGCCTGCAATAACTGGTACTTAAGGTGTTGGAATATTTCATTTGTCGTCTGAAATGAAGGTCAGATAGATTTAAATGATCCACTAAAGACCTTCCCTTGGCATCTCTGAAGCATTCGTAACTGGAAGAGTTTTTATTCCATAGTCCCAGCACCTGCCTTGTGCTTTGGGGTTAGGTACAAAAGCTGAGCCTTGGAGTTCCTGTTGTGGCTCAGTGGTAACGAACCCAACTAATATGCATGAGGATGTGGGTCCGATCCCAGGCCTCCTCTCTGTTTCTGCCGACCCACAAAGAGAACTCCAAGGACACCATATTCTGATGCTTTTTTTTTTTTTTTGAGATAAGAAAACATCCAAAGACAGGTAGCTCTTCCCAACCTGCTTCCCTGATGATCACTGAATTATATATATTTTTCACATTTTATGGCCGCATCTGCAGCATATGAAAGTTCCCAGGCTAGGGGTCTAATCAGAGCTACAGTACCTGGCCTATGCCACAGCAACGCCAGATCCAAGCTGAGTCTGTGACCTACACCACAGCTCACGGCAATGCTGGATCCTTAACCTACTGAGCAAGGCCAGAGTTCGAACTCGCAACCTCATGGTTCCTAGTCAGATTCGTACCCGCTGCGCCATGACGGGAACTCCTGAATCCCCAAATAATTTAATGCAATTCAATCATTCACTTTATCATATATAATACTTCCAAATGTAAATAAATTCTTGACACCCATGAATAACATTTCAATTATTAAGATAAGTTACAAACGGCAAGAAAGGTTTTGAGATCTCCAAGTAAGAAAAAAACTCGAGAAAAGTACATATCACAGGGCTTCACAGATATGAAGCAAAATACTAAGAATCTTGATAAAAAATAATTTTTCCCAGGTTCAAGTCTGTTTGCATCCTTGAATAGTTCAATATCAACAAGACACCATTCTTTTAAAAAAGCCTCAATGAGCTCGCATATCAGGAGCAGATGCCTCTCAGCCAGTGTTGGACAGAATAGGCTTGCGATATTTGCACTGAATCCAAACTCGGTACATGGTCAGTTGTTTCCCTCGATTCACTTGTAACCGGCGATCCACCAAGTTCTGAACCTTTTCCAGTCCAGCAGTAGTGAAAAGTGTGTCCAGTTCATCTAGTTTGGAAAAGAGACGTTTATAAATTTTTCCCTGAAGAAAAAGCACTGTGCCTACCACCTCCCATGTTAAACAGGGCTCTGTGAGACAGCTATCCTTAATTACAGATTTTAAATGGCTTGGGCAATACTGTTTAGTCATAAATGCAGCAGTGGCTTAGTAACAGCAAGTTCACGTTTAGGTAGGAGAAGGCAAACCATGTGTGAAAGGCAGTCTGGAACTTAAAAGTCAGCTGATGGGAGAGATTTTCTAGGGTTCTATGTACATCTTACAATTATATGCAAAAATCGACATAGATGTAATGTCAAAGCCATTTTATTTTTATTTATTTTTAGGGGAGAGGATCCATCACTATGACCTGACAAAGGGCCCAGAAATGGGGGTATTCCTAAGGCAATGGGGAAAGAGGAAACTGGTGGCAGGATAAGCAGCAGAGGAAAGAGGAAACTGCAGGATAAGCAGCAGAGGAAAGCAGTTCTGGGTTACAGCTGGAGCCCAGAGAGCAATGAGTTCGCCCTAACATGGGTTGCATCTCAGCTTAGAGGCTGAAACTGCTGCAGTGGAGTCTTGCAAAACGGGCAGATTTCCTGTTTTGAACAGTGATAGATAGCAAGAAAGAGCAGCCAGCAGAAGAGCAAAGTGAGGACCAAAGGCTCAGACAAACTGAGGCTAACTGGAGAACAGAGAGCGGTTCAAGTTGGCTGAAGGGAGGCTGAGAGGTGAGGTGGGGTAGGGAGGAGGCTGTAAAAGGTAGGAGGGGCCAGCGATTTCACTTCTGAAGGCACACTGGGGAACATTTAATCTGGTCCTTTGGGGGTTGTAAGTAGAAAAAATGATGCTTTCATACCTTGTGTGAAGAAGTAAACTCTGGTGCCATCACCTCTCACATAGAAATTTTCCGACAGACACTGACCTGCAGAATGATGTGGTAAAGACCAGAGAAACTTAAAAGCACTTTGAATTTCATTGCCAATCAAATGTGCATCAAGATATCAGTTTCTTGGGGGAGTTCCCATTGTGGCTCAGCAGGTTATGAACTTGACTAGGGTCCATGAGGATGTGGGTTGGATTCCTGACCTCACTCAGTGGGTTGAGGATCCAGCACTGCTGTGAGCTGCGGTGTAAGTTGTGGCTGAAGCTTGGATCCTTTGTGGCTGTGGTGTAGGCCAGCAGCTGCAGCTCCAACTTGAACTCTAGCCTGGGAACTTCCAAATGCTGCAGGTGCAGCCCTAAAAAAAAAAAAAAAAAAATTCCTTTTCTTGGTTACATTGCAGGAATCTACAATTTCTTTCCTACAAAGGAATGGTGCTACAGTGCTTTGCAGAAGAGCAGCCCAAGATGAACAATGAAACCTCAGCATCAGCTAATAATGTAAGTGATTCTAAGCCCCCAGCTCTACAGTTCTGCTTCATGATGAAAATAGCTTGTTTCCCCTCCACCCTAATTAAACAAACAGCATATAAAAACAAAAACAACCTTCTAAATGTCCCTTTTATTTCATTTTTATTTTTTGGTTTTTTTGCCATTTCTTGGGCTGCTCCCGGGGCATATGGAGATTCCCAGGCTAGGGGTCGAATTGGAGCTGTAGCCGCTGGCCTACGCCAGAGCCGCAGCAACGTGGGATCCGAGCCGCGTCTGCAACCTATACCACAGCTCACGGCAACGCCAGATCCTTAACCCACTGAGCAAGGCCAGGGACGGAACCCGCAACCTCATGGTTCCTAGTCGGATTCGTTAACCACTGCGCCACGACGGGAACTCCGTCTGTCTCCTTTAAAAACAAATCAAGGAATATTGCTAAGTTTAAGGAAGCTTGAGACAGCTACTGTTCCTGTTTCAATGACCCCTTTGGCATGTCTTTGCAAGTGTCCACATGCATATTCATAAATATGATCACAACATACTGTTTATATCGTGGGCACACTTCCCCTTCTGCTGCTAAGCCCCCTGACCCTGTCAATTTAACAACCTGATGTGTAATACTTCTATACCTTTCGAATGTCAAAATAATCTCCCTTTCACCTTCAGGTACTATTATTTACTGGATTAAGTTTAAGATACTCATCTGCACACTGCTTTTCTCACTTGGTAATACAGAATGGAAAACCCCTCCAAGACCAGTTGTATGGGGTCTACCTCATGTGATATGTACAACATTCTCCTGTCCAGAGGCAATTACTTAGTTTTCAAGATTTTGCTTGTTATGCACATCTTATGTGCTGGTTCTTTTTTTTTTTTTTTGTCTTTCTGCCTTTTCTAGGGCTGCTCCTGCGGTATATGGAGGTTCCCAGGCTAGGGGTCGAATTGGAGCTGTAGCCACCGGCCTACGCCAGAGCCACAGCAACGTGGGATCCGAGCCGTGTCTGCAACCTACACCTCAGCTCATGGCAATGTCTGATCCTTAACCCACTGAGCAAGGCCAGGGATTGAACCAGCAACCTCATGGTTCCTAGTCAGATTTGCTTCCACTGCACCACAATGGTAGCTTGTCTTTTAACTTTTTAATGGAGTCTTTTGCCATAACACACTTAAAACAAAAAAAAAAAAAAAGAAAAAACACCTATTTAATCAAGTGCCTTTTTTCTAAAAAACTTCCCTAATACCTAGATTATATAAATCTTTAAATATATACTACCTTATCATGTATTAAATGGCTTTATGTATGGAACTATATAATTCTGGAGTCTCTATTTTGTTTCAATAATTTGTATGACTATTCTGATGGCAAAGCCACTATTTCATTTTGTTCTTCTTGGGGGGAGGGAGGCACACCTGTGGCATATATAAGTTCCTGGGCCAGGGACTGAATCTGAGCTGTAGCTGTGACCATTGCTCTAACTGCAGAAATGCTGGATCCTTAGCCTACTGTGCCAGGCTGGGAATGAACCCACACTACCACAGAGACAATAGTGGATCCTTAACATGCTGTTCCACAGTGGGAACTCCATCACTGTTTTGATTATAGTGGGAAAATACCTTTTTTGAACCGAAGCTGAGCCATGTCATATCGGCCATAATCTCGCAGAAGCATCATCCCTCCAGGCTTCAGAAGCCTACTCAGCCTGTCGATAGCTTTCTGCATCCTGTGGGGCAGCAGGGAACAAGGATCAGTCTCCTTAAGAACCAGGTCCCTTTTTCCTGTAGCATATTCCAGAAGGCCAGCGGACTAATCCTGACATAACAACCCTAAAAGCTTAGTTCATCTGCTCTTATTTCAGTTATAACCTGAGCATGTGTCAAAACCTCTGATATGCCTACTGCTGCCTGCTCATAACTGTGGCTTCCATCTACTGCCTTAGTAACGAAGAGGCCTGCTTCTTCAGTAGGGTCCACAGTGGGGGAAGTTATATGCTCTCTGTCTGGCTCACTTTTCACTCCTCGTGGGGGAGCCATCCCTGACCTTGGCTCTCATGGATCTCTGCGTGGACCCCTGACCACCCAGTGTGGGGACTGCTGGTGGATCTACCTGCCTGCCCCACTAGGCCCAAGTTCTTTGAATGCAGACAATATCTTTCCACCTGTTAAATAAAGACTGAACCTCAAGAACTTACAATTTATCTCAGATCCACTTCCTAGAGTAATGACAATAGAAACAAAAATAAACAAATGGAACCTAATTAAACTTAATAGTTTCTGCACAGCAAAGACCTAAACAAAATGAAAAGACAACCCACAGAATGGAGAAAACATTTGCAAATGAAGTGACAAGGGATTAATCTCCAAAATTTGTAAACACCTCCTGCAGCTCAATGCCAAAAATCAACAAACAACCCCATCAAAAAACGGGCAAAAAAAACAAAAAGTGGAGTTCCCGTCGTGGCTCAGTCGTTAACGAATCCGACTAGGAACCATGAGCTGGCGGGTTCGATCCCTGGCCTAGCTCAGTGGGTTAAGGATCTGGCGTTGCCGTGAGCTGTGGTGTAGGTTGCAGAAGAGGCTCGGATCTCACGTTGCTGTGGCTCCGGCATAGGCTGGTGGCTACAGCTCCGATTCGACCCCTGGCCTGGGAACTCCATATGCTGTGGGAGTGGCTCAAGAAAAGGCAAAAAGACAAAAAAAAAAAAATGGGCAGAAGATCTAAACAGACAATTCTCCAAAGACATACGGATGGCCAAAAAAACACATGAAAAAATGTTCGACATCACTGATTATTAGAGAAATGCAAATCAAGGAGTTCCCGTCATGGCTCAGGGGTTAACAAATCCGACTAGGAACCACGAAGTTGTGGGTTCGATCCCTGCCCTTGCTCAGTGGGTTAAGGATCTGGCATTGCCATGAGTTGTGGTGTAGGTCGCAAACGCAGCTCTGATCCCGCGTTGCTGTGACTCTGGTGTAGGCCGGCAGCTACAGCTCCGATTAGACTCCTAGTCTGGGAATCTCCATATGCCACGGGAGCGGTCCTAGAAAAGACAAAAAAAGAGAAAAAGAAATGCAAATCAAAACTACCATGAGGTACCACCCTATTTCACCAGCCAGAATGGCCATCATCAAACAATAAATGATGGAGAGGGTGTGCAGAAAAGGAAACCCATTGTGTTGTTGGTGGGAATGTAAAGTGGTGCAACCACTGTGGAAAACAGTATGGAGACTCCTCAAAAAGCAAAAAATAGAATTACCATTTGATCCAGCAATCCCACTCCTGGGCATCTATTCAGAGAGAAAACCATGACTCAAAAAGATACATGCGCCCCAGTGTTCACTGCAGCACTATATACAATAGCCAAGACATGGAAACAACCTAAATGTCCAGCAGCACAGGAATGGATCAAGAAGATGTGGTACATATACATAATGGAATATTATTCAACAATAAAAGAAAGAAATAACAGCATTTGCAGCAACATGGATGGACCTAGAAATTATGATGCTAAGTGAAGTCAGTCAGACAGTGAGATACCACTGTCATGTGCTAACATTTAGATATGGAATCTAAACAAAGGATACTGGAGTTCCCATGGTGGCGCAGCGGAAACAAATCCGACTAGGCTCAGATTTGGCGTTGCTGTGGCTCTGGTGTAGGCTGGCAGCCAAAGCTCTGATTAGACCCCTAGCCTGGGAACCTCCATATGCCACGGGTGCGGCCCTCAAAAGACAAAAAAAATAAATAAATAAAAGTAAAAAAAGGATACTAAAAAATAAAAAAAAGATACAATGGGAGTTCCCATCGTGGCACAGAAGAAATGAATCTGACTAGGAACCATGAGGTTATGGGTTCGATCCCTGGCCTTGCTCAGTGGGTTAAGGACCCGGTGTTGCCATGAGCTGTGGTGAAGGTTGCAGACGAGGCTCGGGTCCTGCGTTGCTATGGCTGTGGTGTAGGCCAGCAGCTGTAGCTCCGATTCGACCCCTAGCCTGGGAACTTCCATATGCCGAGAGTGCGGCCCTAAAAAGCAAAAAAATAAAAATAAAAATCTGACTTAATAAATAAATAAATAATGAACAAATAAAGGATGCAATGAACTTCTTTGCAGAACAGATACTGACTCATACACTTTGAAAAACTTATGGTTTCCAAAGGGGACCGGCTGGGAGGATGGGCTAGGGCGTTTGGGATGGAAATGATACAAAACTAGGTTGTGATGATCACTGTACAACTACAAATGTAATAAAATTCATTAAGTTAAAAAAATAAAATAAAATCTACAATATTTAAAAAAACCTTACGACTTACCTGGTGACACAGTCTATATGCAAGTGAGTACTATGGGCAAAGTGCTTTATATTTCCGACTGCACCTCCCATATACAGTCTTAGTGCAAGATTTCAGCTTTAATCACTGCAGAAGTATAAATACTTCAAACTTACAAAAACCATTTGAAAGCCTACTTAAATACTGAATAACGAATTTTTAATTTTCAGGTTTTGTTTCAGGCCATGTCAGTTTTAAAAAGCTTAAAGCGTGTAAACTCCCGCAATTCATGTTTAAAACCATGCCAGGCTGTTTAGTTTGTCCCGGATCTTTATTTCACATTCACAACATCCCTGTCAGGTCAGATAATGCAATATATCCTAGAGGAAATGTGGGCTAGAGAAAGTCAGTTCCTGACCCCCACGACTGCCCAAATGATACTGCTTCCTTGAGACAGTATTTCATCTTCATCAGGACAACTAGGCTACCTATGTCTAGGAGACTCAACTGATATCTTTTAGGGTAAACCACCTGACTTTCCTTTTATCTAATTTTGATTTTTTTTTTTTTGTCTTTTTGCTATTTCTTTGGGCTGCTCCTGCAGCATATGGAGGTTCCCAACCTAGGAGTCGAATTGGAGCTGTAGCCCCTGGCCTATGCCAGAGCCACAGCAACGCAGGATCTGAGCCGCGTCTGCAACCTACACCACAGCTCGTGGCAATGCCGGATCATTAACCCACTGAGCAAGGGCAGGGACCGAACCCGCAACCTCATGGTTCCTAGTCGGATTTGTTAACCACTGCGCCACGACGGGAACTCCCTAATTTTGATTTTTATGGAATTCTTCTGTACTACAGTTTTCCAAGAACTTAAACATCAGAGAGCACTTTTTAAAGAGCCACTGTAAATTCTGTGCTATTAATAAACTTGGTTTATTTAAAGCATTTCAAAAGGCCAATAATGGGATGTTTTCTAACAGCCATGGCATCCACAGTTCTAAGACACCACGCCACATGGTCACACCCACTAAGACGGCCCTCTTATTCTTTGGGGAAGTTAAACTATAATAATGAGACAAAAGAATCAACCACTGCAGTCAACAACAAGAGGGTTAGATGCTGAAACAGAAGTTGGACTTTAAGACACATTCAGAAAAATGGTCGAGTGGCTCCCATCACCTTGGATAGATGGCTTCTTCCTGTCTATCAGAACATTAATAAAATCCTTTTTATTTAGGTTCCAACACTGATATCAAGGACCCTGACTA
Source organism: Phacochoerus africanus (assembly GCF_016906955.1). Classification (NCBI taxonomy): domain Eukaryota; kingdom Metazoa; phylum Chordata; class Mammalia; order Artiodactyla; family Suidae; genus Phacochoerus; species Phacochoerus africanus. The sequence continues at coordinate 16,421,707 of NC_062557.1, forward strand.
ATGCTTGTTTTTTTTTTGCTATGCTACTAGTTAAGGGACCTAAAACTTACTTGTCTGGAACAATTGCTGAGAGTACAAATATGAGGATGATGACATTAAGACTATCCTCTGGCACTGGGTAACTCTTATCTTCATCACAGAGATCATGAACAAAAGCAAAACACCGAGAAGGATCATATGCTGAATTTGTCTGCAGACAGATGGAAGAGAGGACACAGTTTAGAAAATGTTCACATAGGAGTGCCCGTCATGGCGCAGCGGTTAATGAATCCGACTAGGAACCATGAGGTTGCAGGTTCGATCCCTGGCCTTGCTCAGTGGGTTAAGGATCTGGCGTTGCCATGACCTGTGGTGTAGGCCGAAGACTCAGCTCGGATCCCGCGTTGCTGTGGCCCTGGTGTAGGATGGCAGGTACAGCTATGATTCGACCCCTAGCCTGGGAACCTCCATGTGCCGTGGGAGCGGCCCAAGAAATGGCAAAAAGATAAAAAAAAAAAAGAAAAAGAAAGAAAATGTTCACATAGCCTCAAGAAATCTGTCTTGCTTTAAATGTAATTGCTGCTCCTTTCTACTAAAGGATATAGTTCTTGCCATTGCAGCCAACATTATTATTATTATTGTTATTTTTTTAGCAGCTATACCCATGGCATAAAGAAGTTCCTAGGCCAGGTATTAAATCTACCTGCAGCTATGCTGGATCCTTTAACCCACTGGGCTGGTGATGGAACCCACACCACTGCAGTGACCCAAGCCACTGTAGTTGGATTCTTAACCCATTGTGGGAACTTCATAATTGGTACTTTTAAAGTGGAACATTCCTGATTCCTTTTAGTTTGTATTCTGATGGAGAGTCAGAACTGAGGACCAGAAAATGATCAGGAAGGTAAGTGACCAAAAGGGCAAAGAGAAAGCTTATAAGAAGAAAAACAAAACATACTAAAAAAAAAAAAATGATTTAAAACAACTCCCAAGGAGTTCCTGTCGTGGCACAGTGGAAACCAATCCGACTAGGAACCATGAGGTTGCAGGTTCGATCCCTGGCTTCGCTCAGTGGGTTAAGGATCCGGTGTTGCCATGAGCTGTGGTGCAGATCGCAGACGAGGCTCAGATATGATGTTGCTGTGGCTGTGGTGTACGCCAGCAGCTGTAGCTCTAACTGGACCCCCTAGCCTGGGAACCTCCATATGCCACAAATGTGGCCCTAAAAAGCAAAAAAAATAAAAAAAAATAAAAAAATAAAAACAAAACATCTCCCAAGAGTTCCCATTGTGGTGCAGAGGAAATGAATTTGACTAGCATCCATGAGGATGCGGGTTTGATCCCTGGCTTCGCTCAATGGGTCAGCAAACCGGTGTTGCAGTGAGCTGTGGTGTAGGCTACAAACTCTGCTCTGATCCTGTAATGCTGTGGCTGTGGCGGAGGCCAGCAGCTGCACCTCTGATTGAACCCCTAGCCTGGGAACTTCCATATGGTGCAGGAAGCAGCCCTAAAAAGAAAAAAAAGAAGAACCCTCCCCCCCAAAAAAAATCCCACCTATAGTATATAACACAGACCACGAATTCTTCGGGAAAATCTACTTCTCTAGATGTGGAATATTTAACTTATACCTTATTGCCATAAAATGAACTATGATAAGCCTCAGTATTCATCTGGTGTAGGTCCTCAGTTGGTTCAACTAAACTTTCTGGAGACTCTAGAATTAAGAGTCATTTAGGTGAGGTTCTAGAAACACATGAAGAGGGAAGATTTGTAAGGGACTAGGAGGGGCAAGTGTGTTGGGATCCTGTGCAAAACCAGGAAAAACCTAGTAGAGAAAGCTGGTCTGCAAAGGAAAAAAATAAAAGAAAAGGCAAATTCTGGGGAGGGAGGTGTTGTGATAGGAGGGGGCAACACATCTCACTAGCCAGACAGTTTGCCTTAGACATCTTTTCAGGGCTGAGTTTTAGTCCTTGGCTATACTTACGCCCTTGAGTTCTATGACATTCCCTTTAATTAGGTGAGTTTGTTTAGATGATTCTGTAACCTGTAACTCCAAGAACTCTGAATGAAATAATCATCTCATTTCACGCCCCCCCCACTTTTTAATTTTTGCTTTTTAGGGCAGCACCCATGGCATATAGAAGTTCCCAGGCTAGGGGTCAAATTGGAGTTGCTGCTGCTGACCTACACCACAGCTATAGCCACTTGGGATCCAAGTTGCATCTGCAACCTACACCACAGCTCATGGCAACGTTAGATCCTTAATGTACTGAGTGAGGCCAGGGATTGAACCCACCTCATGGATACTGGTCAGGTTTGTTATCACTGAGCCACAATAGGAACTCCTCATTTCAATCCTTATAAAACATAAATTTGGGGAGGTCGAGAGACCTGTTCAAATTTCCACAGCATGCGAACGGCAGATTCTATGTTCACACCTGACCTTCTCTACTCTAGGCTGTTTCAGGACATTTTTTATTTTCAGATCACAGAATAACAACAAAAACGCTAGAGTGTTTGCCCTTGACTTTTAAGAGACCTCTTTCCCTTCAGTCAGTGAAAATTACTGATAGGAACACTGCACTTACCTGGACCAGTTCTATAGCTGTGGAAGAAAAATCACAACAGTAAACAAAGAGTCTTGGGTCACTGAAATGGGCAGAAAAAACAACAGAACAATTAGATTACAAACTGGATTATGTCTGTTCTCTTTCCTGTGTAGTTGAGTTAAAATATCAAAGGCACCACATATTAACAATGTAACCAGTTTAAAACTCACTGATTTCCCTGATGGCAAAGTAACTTATAAATCAAACTAAGTAAAAACAATCCATAAATGGATAATGTAGACATGTAATCTACAACCCACAGTTCCCAATAACCACTGTTACCAGTTTAATGTGCTAAGAGTTTTGGGAAACAACCCTCTACTTTTTTCTTCTTTGCTATCATGCAGTTAAACTTTAAAAAAACTTACTTGTTAGTTTGTAGAATTGGAAAGACTGTGTTTCCCACACCACAACCAACCTGTAGACAAAATAAATTGTTAATTACAGAGCTTTACAAAGAATTAATTCCCTGAAGGTGGATAAATTATCAACAACAGGAGTTCCTGTTGTGGTGCACCGGAAACGAATCCAATTAGGAACCATGAGGATGTGGGTTTGATCCCTGGCGTCGCTCAGTAGGTTAAGGATCCAGTGTTGCCTTGAGCTGTGGTGTAGGTCACAGACATGGCTCAGATCTGGTGTTGCTGTGGCTGTGGCTGGCGGCTGGCAGCTATAGCTCCGATTGGATCCCTAAGCTGGGAACCTCCATATGCTGTTGGGATGGCCTTAAAAAAGACAATAGATAATCCTGCCTTAATTGTATTAGGGCAGGTATAGAGACCAGAGCTAAACAATACCCATAATATTCTCTGACTTTGACCTCAGGAACCCTTAAAAATGAGAGAATGGACTTTCATTAGCGGGTGAGAGATGGTCTGGAAAAGGGGATGGGTTGCTTTTAGTTTTTGAGTTTTGGCAAATGGTCCTGTAGACAAAATACTTTTTTGGTTTGTTTTTCTTTTTTTTTTTTTTTTGTCTTTTTAGGGCCACACGCACAGCATATGCAGGTTCCCAGGCTAGGGGTCTAATCAGAGCTGTAGCTGCCGGTCTACGCCACAGCCACAGCAACTCGGGATCCAAGCCATGTCTGTGACCTACACCACAGCTCACGGCAACGCCTGATCCTTAACTCATTGAGCAAGGCCAGAGATCAAACCCGCAACCTCATGGTTCCTAGTCGGATTTGTTAACCACTGAGCCAGGATGGGAACTCCCAAAATACTTTCTTACTGAACTCCACTGTATCATTATTGGGAAAATGTTTTTAATAGACTGGGTGGAAAAATTCATGAAAGGGAGACCATGACAACACTGTCCTATTATTACCACACGGTGCTGGGTGTGGTAATAATAAAAAGAGCAACCCTTAGCAAAGTGAGAATAGATGGAACATATCTCAACAAAATAAAATCTACTCATGACAAACCCACAGCCAATGCAATACTCAAAGGTGAAAAGTTGAAAGCCTTCCTGCTAAAATCTGGAACAAGACAAGGATGCTCACTTTCACTACTTCTATTTGACATAGTGTTGGAAGTCCTAGGTACAGCAATCTGACAAGAAAAATACAAGGTATTCAAATTGAAAGGGAAAGGATAAAATTGTCATACACAGATGACATGATACTGTATACAGAAAGCCCTAAAGACTCCACATAAAAACTACTACAACTGAATAAATGAATTTGCAAGGTAGCAGGATACAAAATTAACATACTGAAATTGGTTGCATTTCTTTACACTAACAATTAAATATCAGAAAGGGAGTGTAAAATAAAAAATCCCTTTTAAAATCACATAAAAAGTAAATGTTTTAGGACTAAACCTGACCAAGAAGGTGAAAGAAGTATACACTGAGAATTACAAATCATCAATAAAGGAAACTGAATATGATTCAAAGAAATAACAAAGATATCCCATGTTTTTGGACTGGAAGAATTAATGTGGTTAAAATGACCATACCACTCACAGCAATTTACAGATTTAATGTGATCCCTATTAAATTATCCTTGACTTTTTTCTCAGAACTAGAACAAATAATCCTAAAATTTCTATGAAGCCAAGAAGACAGAGTTGCTAAAGCAATTCTAAGGAAAAAGAACAAAGCAAGAGGCACAACCCTTCTACAGATAATACTACAAAGCTACATATAGTAATAAAACAGCATGGTATTGGCGCAAAAACAGATACATGGTTCGATGGAACAGAATAGAGAGCCCAGAACCAAACCCACAAACCTCTGGTCAATTAGTCTTCGAAAAGGAGGCAAGAAGATACAATGGAAAAAAAAAAAAGTCTCTTCGGCAAGTGCTGCTGGGAAAGCTGGACAGCTGCATGTAAATCAAGGAAGTTAAAACACACTCTTACACCACACACAAAACTAAACCTAAAATGGCTTAAAGACTTAAATGAAAGACATGACACCATAAAACTCCTAGAAGAGAACACAGGCAAAACATTCTCTGACACAAAATGTACCAATGTTTTCTCAGGTCAGTCTCCCAAGGCAATAGAAATAAAAGCAAAAATAAACAAATGGGACCTAATCAAATTATAAATCTTTGCAAAGCAAAGGAAACCATAAACAAACAAACAAACAAAGGACAACCTACAGAATGGGAGGAAATATTTGCAAATGATGTGACCCATAAAGGTTTAATTTCCAAAATATACAAACAGCTCACACAACTCAACAACAAAAAACCAAACAACCCAATCGAAAAATGGGCAGAAGATGTAAGTAGACATTAAAGATGAAAAGACAGCCAACAGGCACATGAAAAGATGCTCAACATTACTAATTATCAATGAGGGGGAGTGGGGGAGGGACAGATTAGGAGTCTGGGATTAGCAGATGCAAACTCTTATATATAGAACAAGAGTAAACCTTGGGAAAACAACAAGGTCCTACTGTATAGCACAGGGAACTCTATTCAATGTCCCGTGGTAAACTGTAACAGAAACGCGTAGGAAAAAGAAAATACATTTTATATATATAAGTGAATCATTTTGCTCTATAGCAGAAATTAACACACTGTAAATCAATTACACTTCAATAAAAAAATAAAAAAACCCCAAACAGCGACCACTTACCAAGGGCTTACTGTGTGCCAGACACTATCCCCAGTCATTTTACATACATTATCTCAATTAACACCCTAATAACTATGAGGCAGAGTCCCATTCTGCTCGGAGAGGGTGAGGAACTAGTAATTGCAGGACTCAGCCCCCAAACCAACCAGCTATTGGTGGTGTATAGTCACTTTTGTGACTTTTCATTAGAGTGCCCTCCTTATACACACCTTTTCAGGCCTTTGCTACACCATCAAAACTGAGGAGAAAAGAATCCTCCCATATCTGAGAAACAAGCACCGATCCAACAAAAACTCTTCATCTCATAACTATATTAGAAGTAACAGAAGTTGTCTAGTGACCTGAGACTAACTTTTCCAGATTAAGACGCTATAACTTTGGGTGCAATATAACATCCCCAGGCAGCACCTTAAGTGATCTATCTTTGTTTGCCATGACCATGAGGTATCTGGTCTGCATCTAGGGCATTTCATTAGTTCAAAAACAGATTGCAGGCCAGCATAAGGGTCAAGCTAGTCAGCTTCATCAGTCAGAAGTTACTTTTGTGATCAGCCTCTCGGTCATCCTATATGCATAACTCACTCACTACGTATAGTGCAGCCTCATTAACCCCACTACCAGGACAATAAAGGGAGGTTACCTCGAGTATTCGGTAGGTGGCTGAGGATCCAGGAAACTCAGCAGGACAGATTTCCAGGTGACTGAGTTTCTGAGTTACATTCTCCTCCACAGGAGTTGGCTGTGCTTTATGTCCAAGGCTGACTGAAGAACAATCCTGCTGTTCTATTTTTAAACCAGATCCCTCCTCGCTGCTTTTACATTCAGGTACTTCACTCCTCTTTTTCTCTGAGAGCAATTCCTTCAAGTGATTTTGGTTTTGGATAGGTGCTAGCTCTGGGAATTCAGTAAAAAGCCAATGTCTATCCTTGAAAAACCCATTTTCATGGATTTTGTAGAAGTCGTTCCAATATTTGTTGGCATTGATCTCATAATCAACTGTAAATATTTAAGAAAAAATGTAAGGACCATCTCTCAATATTTTATTTGCATATACTATAAATCACTACCCCGCTTCACCAATTTTATACTAAAAATTATACTCAAGTAGAGTCACAGTCTCAGAGATGGAGATCACTTAGTTCTCTACCTATCATATTTGTATTTGCTCTATATCCTGTCCTTCCAGGGAGTCCAATTTCTGCCAGGGGACTTACTACCCACCAATTCTCCTCCCACATCTTTAGATGGCTCTTAACTATTAGAAAATCCTAACATTAAGCAAAAAAACCTCTCTAATCACTTCTGGTCAAAAGGTCCTACTATTTCTCAGGGTTATACAGGACAATTCTTTTGTATCTGAGGGCACTTATTTCCCTTCTAAATCCGTTTTAAGAAGTCAAATGTCCCGGGTTCTTCAGTTATTCCCCACATGAAGTCAATGGTATGATACAGGTAGGTCTTCTTTCCATTATGTTCGGCTGCCTGTGGTTCTTTAGTGTGGAGTCCAGAAATGAATCCGCTACTACTAACAGATACTAAAAATGGAAACAGAAAAAGCTGACAAGAAGGAAAAAAATACCTTCAGATGAGAAGAAATTTGATGATAGAGTACAGGAGAGACTAACATATGGAGTATTTAAAAGATAGTTCTTGGGAGTTCCCGTTGTGGCCCAGTGATAACAAACCCGATTAGTATGCATGAAGATGCGGGTTCGATCCTTGGCCTCACTCAGTGGGTTAAGAATCCAGGATTGCCATGAGCTGTGGTGGAGGCTGGCAGCTGCAGCTCCGATTCGACCCCTGGCCAGGGAGCTTCCATATGCTGCATGTGTGGCCCTAAAAAGAAAAAGGAAATAGCTCTTGTTTAAGATGATCGAGGCAGTCCTAGAGCTCAGGTTTTGTTTTGTTTTTTTTTAATTATTATTTTTTTTTGAGGTAACAATGGTTTATAACTAGATTTCAGTTTTCCTTGCTCTTTGCTAATGCAGGGCCTTGACTAGTGTAGTAGGAAGAATAAAAACCTAAGAAAATGGATTTCAGTTCCACCACTACTACTAACTAACTGCTTACCTCTGGGCAAGGCACTTAATGTCCCGAGGTCCAAGTTTCTTTAACTGTGAAAAGAGGATATTGGACTATATGATTTTCAAAATCCCTTTCAACCTTGCTTTGATTTAGTCTTTGTCAAACTAGGTAGGGTGAATATCTTGTAGCTGGAATTGTCTAATTGTTGCTCAGAACTATTTCAGAGGGTACTACTACTCTTCCAATTTCTGGTCCTACCTTCCACTGACACTTAGGACAAGGTGCCAACCAGTCCTAGTTTTAGTATCTAGGGATATTTTGCAGTGAAATCATCCACCTCTCCAGAAGCAGCCTCTTTTTCTTTGACCAAACTTATCTCCACTCTGCTTCATCCATCTTTCCTTGGCAGAAGCCCCTATATTCCCATAGCCATCATGCAAGGAAAAGACACACAATTCACCAGTCATTAGCCAACCCCCCCTTGCAAAACGATATTTAGAATGTGACCACTTGAATTTAGCTTTAATGGCAATATTTCCTCAAAGTATAAGGATACAGAAAGTACATCCTCTAAGCAATCATGTGACTATATGGCTGCCATAGTTAGACATACTAATCTTCAGTTAAATCACTAAAAAATGCTATCAAAATACAGGTGCCTTCTTCCAAATAAAAAACCAAAACCAAAACTCCCTCTATGCTCCTAACAAGATTTAAGGCGCAGCCCTTTTTCTATCCTTGCCCATCCCCTCCTCCTCCCTTTCTACCCCTGAGTTCGGTACCAATCCAGTAACCAAGACTCCCGGCGGCCTCGGTTCTCTGGCCTCTCCGGAATAGCACGTCCAGCAGTACACTGGTTGTCGATACCATTGAGGGCCCACTGGGCGCACCTTGCTTTTCCTGGCACACGCGCTGGCTACTGTTCTCCTGGACTTTCCTTTCCGCCGCGGCGGCCTGCTCTTCCGACCACTCCACATTGTCCCTGGGAAAATCAAACGGGCAGCTTAGGGGCCTCAGGTTCCCGCTGCTGGCAGGTGAGTCTCTGGCTCCGGAGCGCCTCTCCTGTGGGAGAAGAGCGCCTCGAGCAGGGAGTGGGACTCAAGGCTGGCCGTCAGGGGCTTCTCAGAATGATCCACGGCTCCGGGGCAGAAAGCGAGCCGCAGTTCGGGCGAGGGGCAGGGCGGTTACCAGGCATTGTGGTGGAAAACGCGAGCCGGGTCGCTCAGGAACCGGCTCCCAAACTGCTGCCTCTTCCCACCAACCGCAGTGTGACAATCTTCTGGGTAGGCGCCGTCCATGATACCGGAGCCGGAAATCCCTATCTCTCCGTAACGCGAGAACTTCCTGCGGGCCACGCCTCCTTACGGAAGGCGCGGGGTCTGGGCGGGAAAAGACGGAGTTGGGGCGGGGCGGCCCCGCAGTCCCGCTTCAGGGCGGTGCTCGGGCTTCGCCGGGTGGGGCGGGGCTCTTTGCGGAAGAGGAGCAGAGGAGCGCGCCCGCGGAGTTTCGCCCGGGAGTTTTCCTCAGACGAGACGGGCGAGGAAGTAGGCGACGCTCCACTTGAGGCTCCTTTAAATGCTGGGACTCTTTAACAGGCTCTTCAGTTTCCCTTAAGTTGTAAGACAGGAAAAATCATGAATCACGTTTACAATTAAGGGTACATAGTTCCACTGCAGAGCTAATGTCCAGGATTGAGGATGGTAACAACCATGGTGAGGAGATAGGGCAGTTTCCCAGTTTCTTTAGTCAACTTTTAACAGTATGAAAAAGGAAGAGCCCCCCCCGCCCACCCCGAGGATATGAAAGGGATTTTTCGAGAACACGAGGTCTATCCGTTCAAGTCAAATATTCAAGAATAAGTTTAAAAAAATTTTGTAAACGTCCTTTTTGAAATTATCCGTATGAGAGCTTATTTGCACAATCAGAATTGTAATAATGCTCATATAGTTTGTTGTATTAATACATCTTCAGCCGTACATTTCTATTTTGATAATTACTACAAACTGATTTTCAAAAAAGTATGCTGTCAAACGTATGATTGAGAAGACTTGCAGGAGAAGAGTGATGACTACCATTTGGAAGAAGAGATGGGAAGGGTTAATTATTTTTTTAAGTAATGTAGTACTAGATTTAGCTCACTAGTAACCAGTAATAGTTTAGTCTTGCTGAATCTTTCTCTAGGCAAAACCAAGGGAAGCAAAGAAAGATTCTGTACCTTTCCCACCAAAGAAGTGGAAACAAGCCCTAAAGCCTTTTTAATCACAAAGAAAAATATAGAAGTGAATTAAAAAGATAAGATAGTAAAGAACTTGTGCTTTATTTGAAGACAAAATACTTTTGCCATTCTCATGGTCTTTTGAAACATTTTGAACAAAAGCTCCTTTCCAAAAAGCAAGTACAGCATTTTTTATCTTTTCTCAAGGCCAGCTGTTTGCACATAAGGTTTATATTTATTGGTTTATATTTATTCTTGGCATCTTGTTCTCTCATCTACAGGCTTTTTTCTCCTCCACACGCCAAAAGCTGTTGTTTGTGGTCTCCATCAAGAGTCTCACTGTGTATCTTCTTGCAGTCTCATTGTGAATCTTCTCTCACTTGAAGTTACTTGCTATATATTAGTTCCAATAATTAATGCCATTTAAAATGTCAAGCAACTTGGGTCCTTTAGTAAAATGTGATAAAGTATCCTAAAATTAACTTTTATACAATTTTCTTTGGTCGACCTGTACACCTCATTTTCCTCAAATTTTTGAAGCACCTAAAATATTTCAGAAGGAATTTGGAAGACATAGGTAAGTCTCAGTGGCATCAGCTGTATCAGACTGTAGGCTGGGCTGTAGCGGTCAGCAAGCACTACCCTCCCGAGGAGCTAAGGGTCCCTCTGCTGGTGAGTAGTGAGAACTCTTCCAGCTCAGTGCGTGGTAGGGGTTCAAAGCACAGAAAAGTTTAGAATTCTGGGTCTGGATTACTGCCCTGAGGGTTAACCCTGGACAAGAGTAGTTAATCTTTCAGGCTTTTCCTTCAGTTCCAATCAGTGGAAGTTCTAGGCAGTGTAAGCATGTGCCCTGGAACTGAAGGTCTGGGGAAGGGATCCTAGTGTCCTAAGTTGCTCTCTTTAACATTTCATAGAACCTGGACAGCCACTGTAGTAGCCGTAGATACAGAATAAGCTGGTTTAACAACTTTAATTTTAAATCGGATTTTGTGTTTTTTACCTTATTGCAAAATCAATATGCTTATTTTTAGAACATTGAGAAAATATAGATAAGACAAAAGAAAAAAGAAAATATCCCTTCCTACTCTAATTTTGCCAATTAAGCACTTGGCTTATATCCTTTCAGTGTTTTTTTTTTCTAAGTTATTTATAGAAATCATGTTTAAGTTAGAGTTTCAGAACAAACTACTTTTTGCCCCCCCTTTTTTACAGTTTCATGGAGGTATAATTTACATGCAATTAAATTCATCCACCTAAAATGTATCATTGGATGAGTTTTCACTAAAAATCTGTATAGTTTTAGAACAATCGCATAAAGTTCTCTCATGCCTTTTAGCAGTTGTAGTCTGCTTTGTAATTGTGGATATTATTCTTTTACTTGAAATGTTGCAAAATATCCTTTTAAAATATCATTTTAGGAGTTCCTGTCGTGGCGCAGTGGTTAACGAATCCGACTAGGAACCATGAGGTTTCGGGTTCGGTCCCTGCCCTTGCTCAGTGGGTTAACGATCCGGTGTTGCCGTGAGCTGTGGTGTAGGTCGCAGACTCGGCTCGGATCCCCCGTTGCTGTGGCTCTGGCGTAGGCCGGTGGCTACAGCTCCGATTGGACCCCTAGCCTGGGAACCTCCATATGCCGGGGGAGCAGCCCAAGAAATAGCAACAACAACAACAACAACAAGACAAAAAAAAGACAAAAAAAATCATTTTAATGACCCTGGTATTGTTTTGTATAGTTGTATCATGATTTATTGGACATTTAGACTACCTTAAGTTTATTATTAAAAATTCACCATAAAAAAAAAAAAGGAGTTCCTGCTGTGGTGCAGCGGAAACAAATCTGACTAGTATCCATGAGGATGCAGGTGACCCCTGGCCTTCCTCAGTGGGTTAAGGATCCGGCATTACCGTGAGCTGTGGTGTAGGTCTCAGACGAGGCTCGGATCCCACGTTGCTGTGGCTCTGGCATAGGCCGGCGGATACAGCTCCGATTCGACCCCTAGCCTGGGAACTTCCATATGCCACAGATGTGGCCCTTAAAAGCAAAAAAAAAAAAAAAAAGTTCACCATGAGAGGAGTTCCCTTGTGGCACAGTGGGTTGAGGATCTGGCATTGTCACTGCAGTAGTATGGGTCACTGCTGTGGTGTGAGTTTAATCCCTGGCCCAGGGAATGTCCACATGCCACAGGTGGGCCAAAAAAAAAGGTGCAAAAAATTATGAGAAAAATCCTCAAAATGAAATCATTTTGTACATTCATGATTCTTTTTTTTTTCATGGTTATTTCTTTAGGATTAATTTCTAGAAGTGGAAGTGCTAAGTCAATGGTTATAATTAGCTCCATTACTCCATTACTAAGCTCTGGAGGTCGGAGCATTTTATCTGTTTGTTCACTGTTTTTGTTGTTGTCATTGTTAGTTTTTTTAACAGCTGCACCTGTGACATATGGACGTTCCTGGGCTAGGGGTCATATCAGAACTGCAGCTGCAGGCTTACCCCACAGCCACAGCAATGCCAGATCCAAGCTGCATCTGTGATTTATACCACAGCTTTCAGCAAGGCCAGATCCTTAAACCCACTGAGCTGGGCCAAGGATTGAACCTGCATCCTCACAGAGGCTATGTCAGGTTCATAACCTGCTGAGCTACAATGGGAACTCCTCTTCACTGTTTAAATATCCAGGTCTGAGAACAAGTCCAGCACACAGTGTGCAGCTCAGGAAATAATGTTTGAATGACTGGCTGAGTACCTGTTGCTGTATTCTATCAGAGGGATGCCAATTTAGGCTGTCATCAAATGTGTGATGAGTTAATAGAATGGATTACTACTGTACATTTTAGATTTTCCAGGAAAGTACTTAAAAATATTCCAGGAGTTCCCGTCGTGGCGCAGTGGTTGACGAATCCGACTAGGAACCATGAGGTTGCGGGTTCTATCCCTCACCTTGCTCAGTGGGTTAAGGATCTGGCGTTGCTGTGAGCTGTGGTGTAGGTTGCAGACGTGGCTCGGATCCCTCGTTGCTGTGGCTCTGGCGTAGGCCGGCAGATACAGCTCTGATTCGACCCCTAGCCTGGGAACCTCCATATGCCGAAGGAGCGGCCCAAGAAAAGGCAAAAAGACAAAAAAAAAGACAAAAAAAAAAGAAAAAAGAAAGAAAAATTCCATCCTGGAGTTCCTGTTGTGGCACAGTGGTTAACAAATCTGACTAGGAACCGTGAGGTTGCGGGTTCCATCCCTTGCCTTGCTCAGTAGGATGAACATCCAGCATTGCCTTGAGCTGTGGTGTAGGTCGAAGACGTGGCTCGGATCCCATGTTGCTGTGGCTCTGGCGTAGGCCGGTGACTACAGCTCGGATTAGACCCCTAGCCTGGGAACCTCCATATGCCACAAGAGTGACCCTAGAAAAGGCAAAAAGACAAAAAAAAAAAAAAAAAAAAATTCCATCCTGCTATCCCATTGATCCAAGGAAATATTTGATGAATTCTGATATTTTGGCATCCAAATTGCATCTCTTAGATTATACTGTTATAGCCATCCAAAAAAAAAGAAAACCTCTTGTCAAACCATAAGTTTTGTTTTTTGGGTAGAAAACAGGGTCACTTATCTATAATGTTATCTGTTTTTATCCTAAGCATAACATTATAAAGAATGGTGAATATATTTAGACAACTTTGAATATTCAAGGTAATGCAAAATTACTTCAAGTCTATTTCATTAAACAGTTTTGGGAACCTTTACTATACTCATGGCTTTTTCTTGGCATGTTATAATTTTACATTATTGTCTTTCTAGGACCACACCCGAGGCATATGGAGGTTCCCAGGCTAGGGGTCTAATCAGAGCTACAGCTGCAGGCTTATGCCACAGCCACAGCAACGCCAGATCCTTAACCCACTGGGTGGGGCCGGTGATTGAACCCACGTCCTCATGGATACTAGTTGGGTTCGTTACCACTGAGTCACAACGGTAACTCTTTATAATTTTACATTATAAGCTACTGTCTCCATCAATATGGAACATGTTTTTTCCTTTTTCTAGAAGGAAAAAAAATGTAATGGATGATATACACTTAAATATTATTAAAATAGTAAATTTAATATGTATATTTTCTACAATAAAAATATTGCATCTCCTCAAATTTGTAATATAGTTATACATGTGCTTGTCTATTATATGTATTAAAGAACAACAAATTTAATGGATGAGATAAGCTTTCAAAAAATTTTTTTTGGTAAATGCCTAAGAGTGGGATTGCTGGTCTTGTTTATAATGTTCTTATCTTTCATTCTGAGAATTTTCTCCAGGCATATGTAGCACTGGTAAAAAATCTGGTCTGGAACTTTTTTTTTTTTTAAGAGGGATCAAACTCAAAGAGAATATCCTTTCCAACTAAAATCCATCTTTAATTACAACTTCTACAAAACTGTATCCACGAGGGTGTGGGTTTGATCCCTGGCCTCACTCAGTGGCTCAAGGATCCGGCGTTGCATTGAGCTGTGGTGTAGGCTAGCAGCTGCACCTCCAATGTGACCCCTAACCTGGGAACTTCCAGGTGCTTTGGGTTTGGCCCTAAAAAAATTTAAAAAACCCCGCAAGACACTGTTTCTCTTTTATTGACTGTAACAGTACACAGGGAATGAGATCAGCTATCTTTAAGAGTAATTAAAGAAATCTGGTCTGAAGCTTTGTGGCTAAGGAGCCTTAGGAAAACCCAAATCTATTAATCAAGTTTCCCTGGGGGATTGTGAAATTATTCCCTGAAATTGAAAGGTCAGTGACATCTGCTGCCTCTGGCCTCTTTCACAAGCAAGAAAAAAACTAATGCTGCTTTAGTCACATAAACTCAGATGCTTGTTGCTGAGAGGCCAATTAGGAGTTCAGAAGAACAGACCTGTGTTGAGGTTAAGGGCCAGCTTTGCTTTTCTCCTTCCTACTGAGGCCCAGGCACTTTTGAGCCAGGTGGGGGCAGCAGAGTGCAGCTGGTTGCTGGGGGAAAAACAACCTGGCATTTATTTACCAGTAAGAATTAAGAAAGGGAGACCATAGTATGACAAACTGTTTTTACTGGTCAGAATTCAAAAGATGTCAACATTTCCAGCTGCTAAGAATGTACTAGACAAAAGCAGGAATAATTCTGATATTTATGAAAAAGTAGTTTGCAATGAGCTGTTTAGAAAATGCAGAAATTTCATTGTCGAAAACCTTTGCCACCTTTCCGTTTTCTTTTTCTTCCTGTGTCTGTATCACATTCACTGATATCCGAAGAGGAAGGGAATACAGAATTGTGGAAGGAATTTCTATTCACGTAGGCATCATGTAACCTTAAGTCTTTTGGGGAAAGTAATTCTTGGCAGACATTCCAGGACCATGTATAAGTAGAAAAGGTGTCATAAAAGGACTCGTTTTTACTGTCTATTCCAATCAAATCCCCTCGGATCTTTCGCCAGAGGTTTAGCATTTGTTTCCGGTGCTCAAGGGCAATTCCCAAGTTATAGTTATCCGTAGCCCTCTTTACCTGCAGTGAGACAGCAGAAGTTTATAGCAGTTACCGTAAAATATCTCTGGTTTGTGGACCACAATGCTAAATATCCCAAGAGTTATGTTCCCAGATTACTTGAAAGTCACTGAATTTATTTATCAGGTAGTGTCTCTTGAGGACATGTGAGTTAGGAGTTGAAGGACAATGGAAATATATTACTTGGGGAAATTTCATTAATTAATTTTTATAATGAGAAATTATAGTAAGTTTTATAATAATTTAAAAATATAGTAGACTAAAACAAGGGGGAAATGTGGGATGGAGATAGTGTCTGGATATAGCAGAAGTGCCAAGGATAGCACTCAGTCCTGCCTAGGGCAGGGAGGGAGAAGATGTTGAGCTAAGTAGGTCCTTGAGGTTTTATGAAATTGGGGGAGGAGGTGGTGATGGGAAGGTGTTCCAGGGGGAGGGGACAGATAAACAGAGGCAACGAATCCAGGAGCTGGTAGCGGGAGGCAAGACACTTTGGTATTGCTAAAGTGTCAAATTTAAAGTGGGAGGGAAGGACTGATGAGGAGAGGCAGGCCAGGTGTAGTTGCTACACCTGAGGCCCTAAGACTTGTTCTCAGGGAGTTCCCATGTGACTCAGCAGGTAAAATATCCAGCGTTGTCACTGCAATGTCTTGGGTTGCTGCTGTGGCATGGGGTTTGATTCCTGGCTTGGGAACTTCTACATGCTGTGGGTGTAGCCAAAAAACAAACAAACAAAAAACACCTATTCTCAGTGAGGTTGGGGAGCCCTTTTGTCAGTGAAAATGGTGTTGTAGTGAGCTAAATCCCTCAGTTGTGTGTACCATCGTTGAGAGGGAAGCATTTGTTTCTTAAGCAGGACAGTGACAGGTTGCATCTTTAGCTCTCTTCTCCAGAGCAGCTGTGTGGAGAATGGGTGTAGCCATGAGATAACAGGCTGGAGGTTGTTGTCTAGGTAAAGCCTAATGAGGGCCTCAGTTAAGGCAGTAGTAACAGGATGGAATAAAGGGGACAGATTTGAACAATATTTGGGAGAACGGGAGTAGCCAGATTTGGTGATTGGTGAGGAATGAGGAAAAAAATATAAATTAAGGAAGGCTCCTGGCCTTCTAGCATCAGTGCCTGAGCAGACGGTAGTATCAGCAACTGAGATATGGAATCCCCAAGGAAGAGCCAGGTGGATGTAGAGGAGGATGAGTTCGGTTTGGGACACGTGCCGTTTGACATGCTGGGAGACAGCAGGGTAGAAATGCTCATCAGGAATCGGTGAGATGAGACAGCAGTCCTGGTAAGAAGTCTGGGCTAGTGACAGTAAAGAGTCTTCAGTACATCGGTGAGAGCCCAACGAGGAGGAGACTGAGATAGCTCAAAGAAAACGCACCCTAGCCGTTCCCTCACGTGATGCAGAGATCCCCAGGGTTCTGCTGCGCCTGCCTTATAGGGATGCCAAAGGATTGGTCTTCTCAAGTTTCCTAGGCCTTGGGGCACCCGGTACCTCAGGACTGGAGCCCTTTGGCTAGAAGTGACCTCCGTTTACTCCATAAATTTTTGCTGTGATGAGACAGAGGTTGGGAGCCCACTCCTTTGCGTTCTTGTGGCTGCAGCAGTATTGGCCACTGTGGTTCCATTTATTGCAATGTACTACTACTGCTGCTCCTTTCCTTCTCCATGTCTCCCGCCTTCACTCCTGGCTCACTGTGGGTAGGAACTATGGTTTTTATTCTGTGGTATCTCCTAATCCCACTGGATAAATATTTACTGAACAAATGAATGTATATGATAAGAAGAGCAACAGAATGAGACCAGAAAACTAGGAAATATCAATACCTAGGGGGTGAACACTCAGGAAAGAGAAGAGAGGAAAGAACACAGAACTACAAAGAGAATTGAAGATGTGGATTGTAAAGGCCAAGGAAGTAGAAAATGTCAAGAGTTTGATCATTAGTGTCAAATGCAGATGGGAGGCGGCATAAAACAAATACACTCCAGTCTGTCTCTGGAGTACAATAGTTGCTATGCTCAGACCACAAAAGTAGATAACAGAGTTGTGGGTAAGAGCGTGTTTTCTGGAGCCAAGCTGCCCATGCTTATAGTTCTGGCACACATGTCCTAGCTGTGTGCCTTTGGGAAAGTCACCTAACCTCTCTGTATATATCTGTAAAATGACAATGAATAACAGCGCTTGCCTGACTGTACAGCACATGTACTTGTAAACTGCAGTGCCTGCCACCTGGGAAGCATATTTAAACTATTTGGTTTTTTTTGTCTTTTTAGGGCTGCACCCTGGCATATGGAGGTTCCCAGGCTAGAGGTCCAATCAGAGCTGTAGCTGCCAGCCTATGCCACAGCCACGCAACGTGGGATCCAAGCCACATCTGCGACCTACACCACAGCTTATGGCAACGCCAGATCCTTAACCCACTGAGTGGGGCCAGGGATTGAACCCATATCGTCATGGATACTAGTCAGGTTCTTAACCTATTGAGCCACAGGGGGAATTCTGATCTTCTCATATTTTGTTGTTTTATTTTAAAGAAAGAGAGCAGAAAAAAAAATCTCCTGGGTTTATGGTTGTAGTACTGAAGTGGAAAACATTTCTGTCAGTGCTTTCTGGGAAGGTGTTCAACAGTGACTACTCACCTGCTGTTTAACGGCAGCGGCATCAGACACTGTCAAGTTCTGCTTTTTCTTGAGCATTTGGTCAATGGCAAGGATGTCAGTTGGGTAGCCTGAGTTAGGGTCGACAGGCTTTATATCTGCTGCCTTTATACATGTTTAAAAAAAGAAGGTTAGTAATTATTTTATTTCAATAAAAAAACAAAGACAATACACAGAAGTATATTGTATTATGAAAGGGTTTGTATATGATTTATAAGGCTATTTCTATACCAATTTCAGCTGTTTGGGGGCACCTGATATAGTGCTATGTGTTAATGGGTGTCTAGAAATTTCTTCTTTTATTTAATTTAATTTTTTAAATTTTTTCATTTTTTTTTTTTTGCTCTTTAGGGCTGCAGTCTCAGCATATGGGGGTTCCCAGGCTGGGGGTCTAATTGAAGCTACTGCCAGCCTACACCACAGCCACAGCAACACCAGATCTGAGATACATCGGTGACCTATACCACAGCTCACAGCAATGCCAGATCCTTAACCCACTGAGCAAGGCCAAGGATCGAACCTGCAACCTCATGGTTCCTAGTCTGATTCATTTCTGCTGCGCCACAACAGGAACTCTGCAAACTCTTTTCTTTTTCGCGTTTTAGGGCTGCTCTTGCAGCATATAGAAGTTCCCAGGCTAGGGGTCAAATCAGTGCTGCAGCTGCCAGCCTACACTTGCTGGCCTACACCACAGCTCACTGCAATGCCTGATCCCTGACCCACTGAGCAAGGCCAGGGATCAAACCCACATCCTCTTGGATACAAGTCAGATTTGTTTCCGCTGTGCCACAATGGGAACTCCCCAAACTCTCTTTCTTAATAGTGAAGCTGCTTATGAGAGAAGTATTGACCAGAGGATGGTTTATGTGTGGGATGGATGTGGAGGGTAGAGAGGAGCCAACTCCATCCTCACCCAAACCGCCAAAGCATTGAAAATGAATGTGCCCTCCACAGAGTACAACATATACTACTTCCAAAATTGTCATACGCAACCAGCCATCTGTTGTCCCTGTTCCTGGACTGCTGACCAATGTTGGTGGAAACCGTGTAAATGATGCGGCTGGCTCTCTTTGAAAATGTGTATTACCCAGTCCCAGCCAAGCCCTTAGTACTGCAGACATGACTTTTCTTCATTTGCTGTAGACTGTCTCACAGTCCTCATAGTGGTTGCTGGACAACCAGACCTTAGCCAATGATCTTGTCTCAAGTCTATCTAACATGAATTCTGTTAGCTCTTCTTTCCACCTGAGGATTTCTCCATTGTTTAACCCATTTTTCTTCCTTCCCTCTTATATGTTAGTTTTCCCGGTTTTCCGATGCCAGGGTATCCCCTTTGTATCTTTATTTTTTGGCCTTCTGTACCTTATCCCTTCAATTTTCCCCTTTCCAGAGTTGGCTCCGTGGGTGTATGATCTGTGCAGTTACACAAGACCTTGTACTTAGAATGGCCCTGAGTTGGTTTAATTCTTACCTATTTTTGAACAGGGAGCCCTACATTTTCATTTTGCACCAGGCCTAGCAAGTTATAGAGCCAGTCTTACCCCTCTCCTGTCTTCAAACATCTTTAGTTTCTCTTCTCTTTGAGCAGTCGTTTTCAGCTTTGGCTGCATAGTGGAACTTTTAAAAAATATCGAGGCATGGGCCCCACTCACAGAAGTCTGATTTAATTGGGTAGGGTTGTGGCCTGGGCACCAGGATTTTAAAAGCTCTCCCTCGAGGTTCTTGTGCAGCCAAGATTGAGAACCAGAGCTCTAAGGGTTCTTCCTCCTGGCTACAAATGTGCTTGTTTCTTATGTCCTGAAATTGCCCAAGAAATGGCAAAAAGACAAAAAAAAAAATTACTACTCTTTGTTCAATTCAGTATATAAGTATTCAAATCTGATTGTTCTTTGGGTCTTCATTCTCCCAGGTACATGTAAAATTTAATAAAATGTGCATACTTTTCTCCCGTTTATCTGCCTTATGTCAATTTAATTCTCCAGCCCTGCCTTAAGAGGGTAGAGGAGAAATTATACCTCACCTACAGTCAAAAAGTGCAAAGTCTGTCATTTTGGTAGATATTGCCAAATTTCCCTCTGTAGAAGTTGAATCAATTTATTTGTTGTTGTTGTTGTTGTTGTTTTTTTTGTCTTTTGTCTTTTTTGTTGTTGTTGTTGTTGCTATTTCTTGGGCCGCTCCCGCGGCATATGGAGGTTCCCAGGCTAGGGGTTGAATCGGAGCTGTAGCCACCGGCCTACGCCAGAGCCACAGCAACATGGGATCCGAGCTGCATCTGCAACCTACACCACAACCTACACCACCTCAGTGGCCGGATCGTTAACCCACTGAGCAAGGGCAGGGACTGAACCCGCAACCTCATGGTTCCTAGTCGGATTCGTTAACCACTGCGCCACGACGGGAACTCCCAGAAGTTGAATCAATTTAAACTCCTATCTGCAATTTATGAGTGTGCCATATGTTTTTCAGCCTTCTGATCTTGGGCAATTTAATATGGAAAGATAATATCTCAGGGTAGCTTTAATTTGGATCTTTTATGAATAGTGAGATTGAATATCTTTTCTTTTCTCTTTTTCTTTTTCTTTTTCTTTTTTTGCCATTTCTTGGGCCACTCCCACGGCACATGGAGGTTCCCAGGCTAGGGGTCGAATCGGAGCTGTAGCCACCGGCCTATGCCAGAGCCACAGCAATGCGGGATCCGAGCTGAGTCTGCGACCTACACCACAGCTCACGGCAACGTCGGATCCTTAACCCACTGAGCGAGGCCAGGGGTCGAACCCGCCACCTCATGGTTCCTAGTTGGATTCGTTAACCACTGAGTCACGATGGGAACTCTTCTTCTGTTACTATTTTAAACAAGGCAAATTTACCTTCTTATATCTTCTATCTTCTCACTGGTTCTAACTGGTGGTTTTTGTGTTGGGCTGGGGAACTGAGTTTTTCACTCCCTTCACTAAAAGGGCATCCCTTTCAGATTCTGGTTTTGTAGAGGTTTTAGTCCCAGTCACTCACCTACAGGGTTCATATCTCCTGACCCTGGATAGTCATCAAAACCCTAACCCCTAGACATCAGGGCCTAGATCCAAGTGCTTCACGTCTTACCCCATCCCTCAGCCACTCACAGGTCTTTCATGAGCATCCCATTCTAGCCGTAGGTTCTCCTTGCTTCCTGAAACATTCCCTTTCTTTTGAATGACATTTTATTTCATCTGGTATTTCTGTACAGTCACATGACTCTGTGTGATGGGCTGGGTATGGTGAATGAGTATATCAGTGGGGTAGTATTGGCTCAGTTACTTTCTTTCTTTCTTTTTTTTTTGTCTTTTTAAAAAAAGGCATAAGGAAGTTCCTAGGCTAGAATCGAATCAGAGCTGTAGCCGCCGGCCTGCACCACAGCCACAGCAACACCAGATCCGAGCCATGTCTGTGATCTACACCACAGTTCCCAGCGATGCCGGATCCTTAGCCCACTGAATGAGGCCAGGGGTCTAACCTGAGTCCTCATGGATATTACTTGGGTTCATTACTGCTGAGACACAATGGGAACTCCAGCTTAGTCACTTTCATTATAAAATGTGAATGTTCTATTTCTTGGTTTCTAATAAACATTTATAAATATGTAGTACATTAGATTAGATGTTGTAATAGACTAGATGTAATATACTACTTAGCATATTAGATTTACTATACTATATATTTATTTATATTATGAATACAAACATGTAGTAATAGACATTTATAGTATTTAGATGCAGTGTATTGTAGTATTTATACGTGGTAGTACATATAATAGTTATGGTAGGCATAGATGTAGTAGATATAATATACATATATGTTGTATAATAAATATAACATGTAGTATGTTAGATATAAATAAGTAATATATTAGATGGTAGTTATGTATTATTGAAAAATAAATCAGAGAAAGGAGATGGGGTATTGGAGGTTGTGATTTTATTTAAATCTATATTATATATCTATATATTTTTGGCTGTACCCTCAGCATGCAGAAGTTCCTGGGCCAGGGATTGAACCTGCGCCACACCAGCAACCTGAACTACCGCAGTGACAATACCTGATTATTTTTTGTGTCTTTTGTCTTTTTTAGGGCTGCACCCATAGCATACGGAAGCTCCCAGGCTAAGGGTCAAATCGGAGGTACAGCTGCCGGCCATAGGCACAGCCACAGCAATGCAGGATCTGAGCTACGTCTGTGACCTTTACTGTAGCTCACGACAATGCCGGATCCTTAACCCACTGAGCAAGACCAGAGATTGAACTTGCATCCTCATGACAACTAGTCAGTTCATTACCACTGAGCCGCAGGGGAACTCCTTGTTATTATTCTTATACTCTCTATTCCCAACCCCAAGCCTAAGATTGTATTTTTCAGTGAGTTTAAAACTGTACGTTGAAATTAAATGAAATATTTATACCTGGGCTTTAAATTTAGGAACGTGGTTATAGAATTTGGTTTGAAATATAATGACTGAAAATATTTGTCATTAAAAAGCATATTTCTAGTTCTGTTAAGTTAGAACTTAAAAACCTAAGTATTTAACTGATATGACATAATCTAAATCTCACCTGTGTTTTCCAGTCTTTTTTATGGAAAAAATAGTCCTCAAAGAAATTCAGAGGCTCCTTTTTCCTTAGCATTTCTAATTTCTGTACGTCTTTGAATGGCTTTCCCATCACTACCCCATCCACATTAGGAAACAGAGGAAAGATGGGTATTTTTGAATATGGGCTATCTGAAGGAGGGTTGCATCCTAAAAAGATAAAAAATGGTATCACGAATAGTGTAAGAAGAAATTCCCATAAAAGATGTGCATGTGGTGCCTCTTTTGTTCTTTGTCCAATCATTTCCTCAGTGGCCATGACACCCCTTCTTCATTCTCCTGCTCCCACCATCCACCCATCAACAGACTCTCAGCTTCATCCAGGTGCCTGGGGATTCAGGTAAGACGTACATTTGCTTTCAAATGCTATCTGTGTCACTCAGAATAGGCCGTGGCCCTACTCTTAAAGCACTTGGCATCTAGTATTTATTTCTGACCAGTAATATACAAATAAATTCTTTACAACAGTGGGGAGAGGACAAATGGCTCTTACTCTTGAGATCTTCAAGAAATTTAAATAAATCTTTTTCTTCCGTTATTGCAATCCGAGCAGCATGAGCAAAGGCAGCTGTGCTTGAGCTTGGAGGTGTGCATATGTCTGGGATAAATCTCCCTTTTCCATAACCCAGAGTGTAGGGGCTCCATGCCATTCCTGAGGTGGTTTCTTGGAATTTTCTTCGGAAATAGCTAGGAGAAAAAAAAAGGGTAATCCAGAGATGGTTAAAAAGTGCTACAGTTCTACTGAAAAGGTGCCTGACTGATGGATAGAAAGAAAAAATGTTGCAAGTTATATATGCTGAATTCGTTCATTTTAAATTTAATTTGTATATTCATTCTATATTATTTATTAAGTGCCTGTTTCTGTGATGTTTATAGAATATCCACCGATACTTTCACAGGCCATTTGATTACTTTATATGTGTAGTCTCTTGGCATTGGTTTCCTTCCTCTTTCCCCAAACTTCCCAGTCTTATCTAGAAAACTACCTATCAATTATGCTCCAAGACATAATTTTAAGTGGTACTGAGTCACGACAGGAACTCTAAGAAAGAACTCATTCTAAATGTTGGCGCTGCTGCTGCGAATGTTGGGTAGGAGATGTGCTGATGGTGTTCTGTTTGGAGTCTGGTTTATAATCAGGTACTTCCTTCCCTAGCCTTGAACCCATCCAGCCACAATGTTCACACTCACCTCTGAAAATAGAATAATGCTTGTTTCTCTGAGTACAATTTAATTCCTACTAGATTCTTTGAGGCTCCACCTTTCCTTTCTTTCAAAGTATTCTCTGAAGACTCTATGGCTCTGGGTGTGGTTCTCAAATGCAGAGTCAGCAGAACTGGAACTTGTTAAAATTACAAATTCTTGGTCCTCACACAAACTTCCTAAATCAGAAACAGTGGAGCCCAGGAGCTCCCGTCACGGCTTAGTGGGTCATGAATCTGGCTAGTATCCATGAGGATGCAGGTTCAAACCCTGGCCTCGCTCAGTGGGTTAAGGATTCCACATTGCAGTAGCTGTGGTGTAGGCTGGCAGCTGAAGCTCCAATTCGACCCCTAGTCTGGGGACTTCTCCATGCTGCAGGTGCGGCCCTAAAAATTAAAAAAAAAAAAAAAAAAAAAGGAAGAAAGAAAGGAAAAAAGAAAGAAAGAGTGGACCCCAGGAATGAGCTCTGACAATCACTCCAGGTGGTCCTGATGCCTGCCCAGGTCTGAGAACTGCTGCTCTAGTCTATGAAGCAGTTCCCTTCCTTGAAACACTAATCTTTGTTTGATTTGTTATACTTAGAACTATTTCCTTTCTTCCCTCTCTCCCGTCTCTTGCTGCCCTCTTTTCCTTCTGTTTTTTTTTTTCCTGTCTTTTTGCCTTTTTCTAGGGCCGCTCCTGTGGCATATGGAGGTTCCCAGGCTGGGGGTTGAATCAGAGCTGTATCTGCCAGCCTATGCCAGAGCCACAGCAATGCGGGATCTGAGCCGCATCTGTGACCTACGCCACAGCTCACGGCAATGCTGGATCCTTAACCCACTGAGCAAGGCCAGGGACAGAACCCGAAACCTCATGGTTCTTAGTCGGATTAACCACAGCGCCACGATAGGAACTCCTTCCTTCTCTTTTAATTTTTTTTTTTTTTAGTAACACAGGTTTTCCTTAAACATCTCTTCATCCTTGGATGTCTATTCATACTTAGGAGTGAGAGTAAGCACTCTTTAAGGCCAATTGGAAGCTCTTTGGTGTGGTACATCTTATTGAGTAGGAACTTGACTGTCAGGTAATTGGTTGGAGCCTTGCTTCATCAAGGGACCTTTTTTTAGGCTGCACCCATGGTATGTGGAAGTTCCCTGGGCCAGGGATGGAACTGCACCACAGCAGTGATGGAAGCCACAGCAGTGACAGTACTGATCCTTAACTTGTTGTGCCACTAGGGAACTTCTCTCATGCAACTTTTTTTTTGGCCATGCCTGCAGCATAGGTTTCTGGGCCAGGGATCAAACCCTCACCATAGCAGCAACCTGGGCAGCATACTTAACCCTCTGAGTCCCAAGGGAATTCCCTTATGCTACTTTTAACTAGTCTTTCTGTTTTGGGCTCCCCCTGACTTTAGAGGTTCCTAGTGTCTCAGTTCCGAAGCATTTCAAATGTTCTGCAGTGAGAAATGGCTTCCTTCTGGATCTTCTACACTGAAGGTACTCAACTTTCAGCTGCTTTTGATCTCACTAGCCAGTAAACAGTCATCTGTTTCCTTTCCAGCTTCCAAAATTATGTGTATATCTTTTATTTGCAGTTCTTCCTGTTTTTGTGTTTTCTTTTCTTTTCTTTTTTTTTTTTGCCTTTTCTAGGGCCACACCCATGGCATATGGAGGTTCCCAGGCTAGGTGTCCAGTTGGAGCTGTAGCCACCAGCCTACACCACGGCCACAGCAACGCCAGATCCGAGCCACGTCTTTGACCTACATACAACATAGCTCACGGCAACAGTGGATCCTTAACCCACTGAGCAAGGCCAGGGATTGAACCTGCAACCTCATGGTCCCTAGTTGGATTTGTTAACCACTGAGCCCGCGACGGGAACTCCTGTTTTTGTGTTTTTATACCCTCTAAAATAAATAAATAAATAAATAAATAAATAAATAAATAAATAAATAAATAAATAAATATTTTGCTTTTTAGGGCTGCACCCATGGCATGTGGAAGTTCCCAGGCTAGGGGTCCAATCTGAGCTACAGCTGCTGGCCTATGCCATAGCCACAGCAACGCCAGATCTGAGCTGAGTCTGTGACCTACACCATAGCTCATGGGAACACCGGATTCTTAATCCACTGAGCGAGGCCGGGGATCGAACCTGTGTCCTCATGGATACTAGTGGGGTTTGTTTCCACTGAGCCACGACTGGAATGCCCTCTAAAATTTTTACTATTATTTTAATGCAGTTTCAGAAAGGAGAATAGGTAAAAACATGCATTTATTCTCAATATATGCTATTTTTAAACCCTCTGAAATGTGGCTTTCTTCTCATCATCCTTTTGGAACTGAAGATTACTTATTTCTTTTTCTTTCTTTCTTCCTTTTTTTTTTTTTTTTTTGTCTTTTTAGGACCACATTCATGGCATATGGAGGTTCCAGGCTAGGGATCAAAATCGGAGCTGTAGTCGCTGGCCTATGCCACCACCACCGCCACAGCAACTCAAGATCTGAGCCACATCTTCGACATACACCACAGCTCACAATAATGCTGGATTTTTTTTTTTGTCTTTTGTCTTTTTAGGGCCACACACACGGCATATGGAGGTTCCCAGGCTAGAGGTCCAATTGGAGCTACAGATGCCAGCCTGGGCCACAGCCACAGCAACGCCAGATCTGAGCCTCATCTGCAAACTACACCTCAACTCACAGCAATGCTGGATCCTTAACCCACTGAGGGAGGCTAGGGATCCAACCTTCGTCCTCATGGATACTGGTCAGATTTGTTTCTGCTGAGCCATGAAGGGAACTCCTTTTATCTTTTTTCTAACTTTTGATTTCTTAACTACCAAATCTAATTCTATCCATTCAGCCTCATTTTACCTGTCCTCCCTTTAGTATTTAATACTGGCAGAAAGTTTATTCTGTTGAGTTTGTCTGTGGCTCTAGCTTTTTGACTCCATATTATCCCAGTTCTCTTCTTGACTACAAATATTTCCTTTGCTGACTCTTTCTTTTTCTCCCATTCCATAAAATATGGTAATTCCTTATGGTTCTGTCTTTGGTCCTCTGCCCTTTCATCTCTCTCCTCTTTCATTTTATGCAGATTCATAGCTTATTTCCTCTATATTAAAATTTTCTAAGTTTATATATTTCTTTTATGACTTACTTATGCATTTCAAATATTATGGGACATTTCCACGTAGCTACCCTACTCTCATTTCAAATACTGCTTGTCTAGGAGTTCCTTACTTTCATTTCAAATACTGCTTGTCTAGGAGTTCCTTACTTTCATTTCAAATACTGCTTGTCTAGGAGGTCCCTTTGTGGCTTAGCAGGTTAAGAACCTGACTAATATCCATTAGGGTTCAATCCCTGGCCTTGCTCAGTGGGTTAAGGATCTGGCATTGCCACAAGCTGTGGCATAGGTCAAAGATGCAGCTCGGATCCTGCGTTTCTGTGGCTGGAGTGTAGGCTGGTAGCTGCAGCTCCAATTCAGTCCCTAGGCTGGGAATTTCCAAATGCTGCAGATGCCTCCCTAAAAATAACCCCCCCCGCCAAACCAAGTATTGCCCCTGCTCTCCCAGACTAACATTTTCTTTCCATTTGCTGGTTCTTAGTCATTCTGATGTTACTGTTTTTTTTTTTTTCTTTTTGAACCCACATCCTCATGGATACTAGTCAGGTTTAGATTTATTTCCACTGCACCACAATGGGAATTCCTGCTACTGTTTATCTCTCTCTTTTTTTTTATGGCTTTTTTTTTAGGACCTCACCTGCGGCATATGGAGGTTCTAGGCTAAGGGTCAAATCGGAGCTATAGCTACTGGCCTACACCACAGCCAAGGCAACGCAGGATCTGAGCCATGTCTGTAACCTACACCACAGCTCACGGCAATGCTGGATCCTTAACCCACTGAGCGAGGCCAGGGATCAAACCTGCATCCTCATGGATCCTAGTCGGGTTTGTTAACATCTGAGCCATGATGGGAACTCCCCGCTACCATTTATCTTGATTCATCCCTTTCTACTTTACTTTTTAAAAATGTTTTACTTTTTTATCTATTTATTTATTTTTAGCTTTTTAGGGCCGCACCTGTGGCATATGGAAGTTCCTAGACTAGAGGTTGAATTGGAGCTACAGCTGCTGACCTTCATCACAGCCACAGCAACGCAGGATCCGAGTTGCATCTGCAACCTACACCACAGCTCATGGCAATGCCGGATCCTTAACCTACTGAGTGAGGCCAGGGATCGAACCTACGTCCTCATGGATGCCAGTCAGATTCATTTCCGATGAGCCACGATGGGAGCTCTTGATCATGGTAACATTTAATTTTTGTAATACAATGATAGAAATCGACTGAGAAAATTCATCTTTAGTAATATTTGCTGGGAGATACACATTTGGGGGTGAGAATGTTTCCTCATCCTCATTCTCAAGTCTAATTCTGGCTCTGCTCCAGTCCAAGGACGACTTTGGGAGGTGTGAAGTTTCTGTACCTCATCCCCCAGGGCTTTTTGAGAGCCCCTGATAGTTCCAATGTGAATGGGAGTATTTTGTATTCAGTCTAGATTTCCAAGCTCACCCAAAATCATTCCTGGAAGTCTCATCCCTCTGCGATTCTCTAGCCTATGGCAGGAGAAGCTGATCTGTTTTGGTGTCTAAGGTCCTCAGTGGGGCCCTGAGATGGTCTGAATCAGCCTTGCAACTTCAGAACAGTGCTGTGAGGATGAAGGGATAAGGTTTATGTTGTGGCACATTGTATTTGTGTATTCATTTTTACCTCTGTTTTAGAGCAGATCCTGTGGAATAGGATGTTAGGGAGAGGAGGCTGCCTTGTTCATATCCTCATGAATACTACTGAAAAGGTCATTTTTGTTCTCTTCTTTGCTACCTACCTTACTATTTCCATTATAGCCCTTCTGGGTAAGGCTGTGGTCTCTACAAGCTTTGATAGGATTTCAAACAATAAGATCCCGGGGTTGCCAGCTAAACAAGTCTCCTTTTCTGGAACTATGGAGGGGGAAAAACAAACAAACAAACTTCAGAACGCCTTCTGAAAAAAAATTAACATAAAAAGTACTAACGGGACAGTCATTTTGCTGTATGATACAATATTAATACCAAGTCAAGAACCAGAGATTTATAGAAAAACATTCAGTCTGTTCTATTTGGTTAAAAGGTCATTTTGATTATTGAACAGACAAAATAATCATGGAATTTAAAATTAAATACGTTTAGTTCAGTGACCTCTAAGTAAATATAGTAATACATTTGACATAAACATGGATTTTAAGGGCTAATATCCTTCTAGGTAAAGGCATTGCTGATAAACATGTCTCTGGTGTGCAGGCAAAACCCTTGTTCCCACAGTGGTACTCGAGACAGTAACTTCTGTTTATCCTAAGATAGTTCATAGCTTATGAAAGGATGTATTTTTCAAAACTGCATATAGTACCTGGAATTTGGATTGTATTTATCCTAGAAAACATGATATGAGTATGGTTAGATTTTCCAAGGCAGCTTGTTAAACTCATTAACAATCCACTAGAGGACTAGTAACGGTAATTCAAGTAGACCTGCACTTTATTTATTTATTTATTTATTTATTTTAAGGGCTGAACCCGCAGCATATGGAGGTTCCCAGGCTAGGGGTCTAATTGGAGCTGTAGCTGCCGGCCACAGCCACAGCCACAGCAATGCAGGATCTGAGCCTCGTCTGTGACCTATACCAAAGCTCACGGCAATGCTGGATCCTTAACCCACTGAGTGAGGCCAGGGATCGAACCCGATCAGATTCGTTTCTGCTGCGCCACAACAGGAACTCCACCTGCACATCATTTATTACCTCCTATGAGAACATGTTCTCGAACCTCCAGCAAACTCTCCAGCCCTCACACTGAGGGAAGAGGCTTATCACAGTGAGGAAGATATTTTTCAGGAACAGTGAATTATCTACACCCAAATTGGCTTCTAAAAATATTTTCTCTGGAGTTCCTGTTGTGGCTCAGTGGTTAACGAACCCGACTAGCATCTACGAGGATGCAGGTTCGATCCATGGTCTGGCTCAGTGGGTTAACGATCTGGCATTGCCATCAACTGTGGTGTAGGTGGAAGAAGCGGCTCTGATCCTGCATTACTGTGGCTGTGGCATAGGCTGGTGGCTACAGTTCTGATTGGACCCCTTGCCTGGGAACCTCCATGTGCCACGGGTGCAGCCCTAAAAAGACAAAAGACCAAATAAGTGAATAAATAAATAAAAATATATTTTTCTTTTGTAAGAAGAGCACCTCCCAAAGTAGCACATGTACTTGGTAAAGAATGGAAGTACTATCAAAGGTGACCAAAATTTTCTACACCACTGCCCTAGTGTTCTCATTGGAGTTCAAAAAGCAGTGTTTCCTGCAGAAGGATTTGAGGCATTTAGGTTAAAATTCTAAAACTGTATAAATTTGCTTGGCAAATTTTGTTTTAGAGAAGCAGTACAAAAGTAAATCTCATCCTAGATTGCATCTTCCTGATTGGAAGCCTACATTTATAATATTGACTATGTTCTGAATTGCTTATAATATTGACTATGCTCTGAATTGCAACTATCCAATTGCCATCTCTTCAGTAATATCTACTCACCCACAGCCTTAAGGAAGCGGTTCTTATCTGTTAGCACGTTTATAAAGTCTGAGAAATTCACCTTCCCATCTCCTGGAACAGAGATCTAAGGCTCAGAACAAGGATATATTCACCTTCCCACTCTGTACCCACCTCCATATTTCTATTATTAGAATATTCCAGAGTTGTACCCCATTTCCCTTAAAATTAAGGCATAGCAAGTACTATTAGAGTGTTTTTGAATGAGAGAATAAAATTTTGGGCAGAGTTAGTGGAAACAAGTGACACATTAAATGGTGACTGATTCACATGTGGAACTGCTGCTGACTGAGTGGGGCATTGGGAGTTGGGTGGGGAGAGGGGAGAGGAGAGAATATGCTGAGGATATTCCACACAAGGTACCAGCTTGGGCTACTGATCACCAGGACAGTATACTCACAGAAGACATCACTTATATGCTTTGAAAATATCAATAAAAATGCCGTAGCATTTAAGATTCAATATAGATGGGCTCTAATAATGGAAGGAAGATTTGTACTAATATTATTCAAACGGAACCAAAGGGCTTGGATATCCCCAGTCAAGTAGGCAGATAGGTAGGGGGTCCCCACAGGAAGGGAACTAGGCATGGCTTTTGTGACATTAGAGAAGCCACTTTAGGCCTAAGCCATTCTGTGATCTACCCCAGACCTCAATGCTTGTCCTTGCAGAACAGGCCTCATAAGTTAATGATTTTAAAGGTACAAAGAACGTAAGAACAGGTATTACCAGGCCAGGGAAATAACCCAACCATTTTGGAGATAGTATATCAGTTGTAAAGCCTCCCAGTTCTGCTTCCGAAGGTAAAGATTAGCCTGAAGCACATTCTTGCGCTTTTTTCAGGATCCAAATCCCCTCAATCCCATCATTCCTAGAGCTTAAGGAATGATGATGTTGACCTTTGCTGACCCTTGTGACTTCAATCAACTAGAGCCTGGACTCTGTTGACTTTGCCCCAGTTATTTGCTGAATTTTCCTTTGCTCAAACCCCTTCATGAATATGCGTGCACCCTCAACTTAAAACCTCCTAAATTTTGTTCTTCCGGGGACCTACTGCTTTGGGGAATATCCCCAGTGTTGTTCTTACTTGCTGCAAGTAATAAATGCTTCCTTTTCCCACTCTTTGGCTTGGTTGTGTCTTTTGGCTCAACACCCACCAAGAGGCAAATCCAGTTTTTGGGTAACAGTAACAGGTTACTTTTTGAAATTGTCAATGATTTTGTATCTGTATTTCAAAGCACCCTCCAAAATGGACAACATGACAGGTAATCTGAATTTGATATTATGATAGTCACTTTTAGTTCTTACACAAAATTTTTCAAAGGATTGCCTATTTTGTAGCATTAATTTGATTCCATAACTTGTATGCATACCTCAGTGATATTTTTAAGAGAAACACATATGTGTACTTTTGGCAAATAAGTGAGGTTTCTTTCTTATGTTTCTATAGTGTTCAAGAAAAAAAATATTCATGAAAGCCTTTTATGAAAAAATAATAAGAGTACTCACGATCAATATCAGCACATCTTAATTCATTATAGACATCGCGCTTGGTTAGATTCATTCCTAACTTAGCTAAAGTGCACATCATTCCATGTAAATCAATACAGCCAGTTTTATCCTTGTTAAAGAAGTTGTAGGCATCTTGGAAAGCTGGGGAAATGGAATTGAGTTAGTCAGGGCAGTTATTTAAGAATAAATACATATTCTACAGAGTTCCTTTGTGGCACAGTGGCTTAAGGATCAGGTGTTGTCATGGCAGCAGTTGTGGTATGGGTTTGATCCCTTGCTGTGGGTACAGCCAAAAAAAAAAAAAAAGAAAGAAAAACCCACAACAAATTAACAAAAACACATTCTAATGGAATTAGGAGAGACAAAACAGTTGACTGGAGATCATGTTCTAAAGAAATGTCTACCAAGTACTCATATTTCTCTAAATTTGAGTACTTGGTAGACATTTCTTCTAAAAGACAGTGTCCTTCCATGAGATTTGAACTTGAATAAACTAATTGGGGGAAAAGCAAATATGTAGGCAAAACGGCTTTTGAGAGATGTCAACACCCTAATTCTTGGAATCTGTGAATGTATTATTTTATTATTATTATTTCTGCTTTTGAGAGTCACACCCTCGGCATATGGGGGTTCCCAGGAGAGGGGTCTAATTGGAGCTACAACTGCTGGCCTATTCCACAGCCGCAGCAATGCCAGATCCGAGCCGCGTCTGCGACCTACACCACAGCTCACGGCAATGCTGTATCCTTAACCCACTGAGCAAGGCCAGGGATCGAACCCGAATCCTCATGGTTCCCAGTCAGATACGTTTCCGCTGCACTGACGGGAACTCCTGTGAATGTATTACTTTATATGACAAAAGGGATTTTGCAGATGGAATCGAGGTAGATTATAATTATCTGAATGGGTCCCTTATGAAGCAAGAGAGATGTGGCAGAAGTGAGAGAGATTCAAAGCATGAAAGGGGCTTGCCTCACTGTTGCTGGTTTGAAGATGGAGAGGTCCTGTGATATGGAGTGTGGCGAATTAAGTGTCTGAGACAGGCTCCTGGCTGACAGCCAGCAAGGAAATGGGTACCTCAGCCCTACAGCCACAAGGACCTGTGTTCTGTCAAAAACCTGAACAAGCTCAGGAGCAGATTCTCCTCCAGAGCCTCCAGATAAGACACCCGGCTGGCCAACACCTTCATTTCAGCCTTCTAAGGCCCAGAGAAGAGGAAATAGGCCAAGCCACCTGACTTCTGATCTACAGAACTGTGAGGTCCGAATGTTTTGTATAGATCCAATTTTTTTTTCAAAGAAATACTCAAGGCCTTACTTAACTGGAACCAAAATTAGATATATATTGTCTCAAATTAGGAAATGAAGAAATAAATCCAGAGCAGGGAATACTCCAGGTAGCACCAGAATAAAACATTTCATATCACATTCAAGTGTTAAGCGTCTTTTTTTTTTTTTTTTTTTTAAGGGCCTCACCCTCGGCATATGGAAGTTCCCAGGCTAAGGGTTGAATTGGAGCTGTAACTGGTGGCCTATGCCACAGCCACAGCAATGCCAGATCCAAGCCTCGTCTGTGAACTACATTGCAGCTCATGGCAACGCTGTATCCTTAATCCACTGAGCAGGGCCAGGGATTGAACCTGCAACCTCATGGATACTAGACAGGTTTGTTACTGCTGAGCCACAATGGGAACTCCCCAGTGTTAAGTGTCTTGATGCACAAGAGTGATTAATACCATGGAGATAATGCTACCTGCTTATAATTGTGTGAAAAATTAACATCTTTCTCCTTTTACATAAGGCAGGCTTCTCTAGAGCTGAGCCTATCTCTGACTTGTTTCTTTTTTTCTCTGAGTATTTCCAGCATGTAGTAGTCATTCAAGCATTAATGCATCTTAATCAACAGATATTTACTGCATGCCTTCTCTGTGCCAGACGCTTGTGCTCTAGGTGCCTTCAGGATATATTAGTGCACTAAATGGACAAAGATCTCTACCTTTATATAAATTAATAAATAGGTAAGTTAGAAAACTTGTTAGAAGGTGGTAAGTGCTATGGCTTTAAATAAGTATTTGCTATTTAGATTAATGGACTGTAGCCAGGGTAGCTTATTTATTTTATCATTGCAATTTTTTTCTATCTATGAGAAATCCTGGGACCCTAGTTGTATTGATACTGCTCTGTTACTTGATTTCTACTTGCACTTACATTTTTTCTTTTCCACACAAGTTCTTCTTTGAACAAAAATATTTGGAGTTCCTGTCATGGCGCAGTGGAAAGGAATCTGATTAGGAACCATGAGGACGAGGGTTTGGTCCCTGGTCTTGCTCAGTGGGTTAAGGATCTGGCATTGCGTCGACGTGAGCTGTGGTGTAGGTTGCAGACATGGCTTGGATCCTGAGTTGCTGTGGCTCTGGCATAGACCGGCAGCTACAGCTCCGATTGGACCCCTAGCCTGGGAACCTCCATATGCTGCTGCGGGTGTGGCCCTAAAAAGACAAAAAAGGCAAAAAAAACCCCAAAACCCAGAGTACTGTAGGCAACCTTTGAAATTCCAGATCTCCATTAGAGGAAAAAATGATGAGAAATATTAAGGGGCTTTTTAAAAAAATTTAATTTATTTTTTGGCTGTACCCGAGGCATGTGGAAATTCCTGAGCTAGGCCTCCAACCCACGCCACAGCAGCGACACAAGCTGCTGCAGTGACGACGCTGGATTCTTAACGTGCTGCACCAAAGGAAAACTCCTTAAGGGGCTTTTGTTTATGACTTCATTTTGGGGATGGTTCTCATTACCTCGCATTTGTGAAAGGCTCAATTTCCTTTCTTTGTGCTGTAACTGGCATGGCAGAGGTCCTGGTAAATTTTTGTACCTGAGAAAAGAGATACACATTGAAACCAGCACATATTAGTTCCATTCATCAGTTTTTGCTGACACGAGTGCCTGTAAGCATCAACACATGTTCAGAATCACACCACCTAAGGGGTCTGTTACTGCCAATTGCCAACAGCTACAGGATGGAAAGTGAGAAAATGTTGGCCACTGAGGGCCACCTCTACCCTATACTTACCTAGCACCCTTACTCCCTTACAAAATCTGATTTCTCACATTTTATGAAATGGGAAACTGAGGCTCAGAGGGCTTAAAAACTTGCCCAAGTCACAAAGATAATAAATGGAAATGCTGAGATTCGAATTCAGGTTTGACTCCAAAGCTCCACAATATAAGCCTTAGGCTATTCTTACTGCTAGAAATACAAGTTGTTTCAAACTTTGAACTAGTTTAAACAATCTCATGGTGAATATACTTAGAGCAAAAATTTTGAACTCATGCTTATTTTACCACTTCGCCAAATTGTTTTTTCACCAGCATATGAGAGATAGAGCTGTATCGATCTCTCTCTTTTCTCTCTCTCTAGATGTCTCTATATCAACTGTATCTATTTCTCACTGAAAGAGAACAGTTCTTGAAAGTTTGGAACCCCAGGTGACCTTTCATTTCCTCAGGAAAATAAAATCTGGAAAAAGAGGAAACTATTAATGCTTTGTGGATATTTTGTATAGATATGCAGTAATTTATTAGTTTAGGAACATAAAAATGTATTATATGCAAAACCGGGTTTACTTATAATATGGTAATTTAAGAGTAAACATAATAATCAAAATTTTATGAATTAATTTTTATTTAAACTACATTTAGTTTTTTTTTTTTTCCTTTTTAGGGCTGCACTCAGGGCATATGGAAATTCCCAGGCTAGGGGTCAAATCGGAGCTGCAGCTGCTGGCCTATGCCACAGTGATGCTGGATCTGAGTGACATCTGTGACCTACACCACAGCTCATAGCAACACCGGATCCTTAACCCACTGAGCATGTTGAAAACCACATCCTCATGGATACTAGTTGGGTTTGTAACCCACTGAGCCAAAATGGGAACTCCCTAGAATACACTTAGTTTTGATACTAGTAGAACCAAAAGTTCTGAGAAATATGTAAGCTCAGCTTTTTTGACCGCGCCTGCAGCATGTTAAAGTTCCTGGGCCAGGGACTGAAACTGTGCCATAGCAATGACCTGAACTGCTGCAGTGACAATGCCAGATCTTTAACCTGCTGCGCCACAGGGGGACTCCTGTAATCTCTTAGTTTTTGTGCTTTCCGAAGAAGCAATTAAAAAGGTAAAGCTAGAAGAAATACTAAACATCATAGTTAAATAAAAAAATTATAGTTTATGAATTTAGTATCCTCTACAGAATCTAATAGATTTGGTTCCTTTTGACAGAGGGACCTGGGGAAAAAAAGGAGGTATAAGGTCTCAAAATGCACCATTCTCAACTTTTTGACATGGAATTGGATCTAATTAGTCTTATTTTGTCAGCTTTTACTAACATTGATTTCCTTTCTGTTACCTCCTTGATGCCTTTACTCAGATTATTTTATATTTGCTGTATTTTCTTTTTTTGTTTTTCTTTTCTTTTCTTTTTTTTTTTTGCTCTTTATGGCCGCACCCGAGGCATATAGAAGTTCCCAGGCTAGGGGTCTAATCAGAGCTGCAGCTGCCGGCCTACACCAAAACCACAGCAACATAGGATCCAAGCCACATCTTCGACCCACACCGCAGCGCACGGCAACACCGGATCCTTAACCCATGAGCAAGTCCAGGGATTGAACCCAAGTCCTCATGGATGCTAGTCAGATTTGTTTCTCCTGAGCCATGATGGGAACACCTAACATGTCATTGCTGATAAAAGTGTCAATTTCTTGATTTTGGTAACTGCTCTATGATAGAAAAGAATAGCTTTAGGAGTTCCCGTCATGGCTCAGTGGAAATGAATCCCAGTTTTTTTTTTTTTTTTTAAATTTTTATTTTACAATGTTTCAAAGGTTTACAGAACTTTAGATTTGGAATGGAATGAACCCGATCTAGCCTTTCATCTCATGTAGTTCCCTCTACATGTGGTATTACCAGTCTTTGCTTGATTGCTTTCAGTGACAATAAAGTCACTCCTTCAGAAGACAGATTTTTTTTTTTTGTTTGTTTTTTTAAGGGCCTCACTTGCAGCATATAGAAGTTTCCAGGCTAGAGGTTGAACCGGAGCTGCAGCTGCCGGCTTATGCCACAGCCACAGCAAAGTGGGATCCGAGCCGTGTCTGTGACCTACACCACAGCTCATGGCAACTCTGGACCCTTAACTCAATGATCGGGGCCAGGGATCAAACCCGCATCCTCATGGATACTAGTGGGATTCGTTTCTGCTGTGGCACAGTGGGAACTCCCCAGAAGATAGCTTTCATGCAGGGTCAGGGAACAATGAGGTCAAGAGATGTGGCTGCTATAAGGTTGTCTTACCCACGTCCCAGTAAAAAGGTCAGTAATATATTCCTGTAGCAATGGCATAGTCAAGGACACCGGGAGAAATACTCTCAAAGTGGCAAAGAAAATGGGTAACTGTGAGAGATGATAGAGGCTTTTTTTCTTATGATCTGATAAAATTTGCATCAGGCTTTCACTTTCAGTCATTAGTGGCTATTGTTTACTGGAATTTGTAGTTATCAGAAGGAGAAAAAGCTACCCTTAATGTCACAGGCAAATCTTCCTTCCCAATTTTAGTTCAAGTTTGTCATGGCTAATTTATGAGATTTCATTTTATTGGCCATTTTTGAGCTACAGACTCTTTATACTCCGACTTGCTGAGGGCTTTAGCTCTTCTTTATGATCCTCTAAATTTATTCTCCTTTAAACTGGAGCTTAAAATGTGGGGTATTCTATCCCTTCATACAAAAATAGCCTCTTATTTGGGAAAACAGAAAAGAGACTCTTTGTTTCTCTAATCAGAAAGGATGTGTCTTTTTTCTTTTTATAAAAAACATCTTTGATTCAGATATTTTGTTTTATAATTAACTTTATCACAGACTAGATATTTGAAGATCATTCTAACTTGTTTCATTATAACCTTTATGGGTATTTATAATATATTCATCACCTTAATAGTTCTTTAACTTAATTCTTTAATTTAATAATATATTTATCACCTTAATAAATTCATCACTTACCTCTTGCCATGGAAGTTGGGTACTTTTGTTAAAGGATTCAGCTTAAGTTTTGCTTTAATGTCAGAAACTGCCATGTGGCCAGTAACTCTGTCTGGAATTCAGAAGGTACAGTTAAGGATCAAATCACAGATTAATTTCTTGATACTCTTTTACAACTTCCCTGTTCAAGACCTGGAGTTTGAAGTCCAGGGTTTCAAGGAGTGGTAATATGTGCAAACACAAGTTAGAGGTATGTGCAAAGTTGGAAGGCCATGTGGAAGGGCCCCTTTACTATCCCAAGAGCTCTAAGCAAAATTTCTTGCCATTGCTCCCCCTGCAAACAGTATCATTCCAGGGAGCTCCTGTGTGGCTCAGTGGGTTAAGGATCTGACATTGCCACTGCAGTGGCTCTGGTTGCTGCAGCAGCACGGGTTTTATTCCTGGCCTGGTAACTTCCACATGCTGTGGCGGTGGGCCCAAAAATATGGTCTATACACACAGCAAAAAAAAAAGTATCATTCTGATCATATATTAAAATAAATG
This sequence comes from Phacochoerus africanus, assembly GCF_016906955.1. NCBI lineage: Eukaryota > Metazoa > Chordata > Mammalia > Artiodactyla > Suidae > Phacochoerus > Phacochoerus africanus. The sequence goes on from NC_062557.1 coordinate 16,460,317, forward strand.
GCCGAGCATTCTGGAAATATGTAGAAAAAGTTAAAGATAAAATTTATTTTTAAAATTTATTTTTCAACTCATAGTTGACAGAGAATAAAATGCTATAGCATTTGCAAAATTTTTACCTAATTGTTTCTATCTTAGATACCTGCCTAATAGTAAGTAGATTTTTCTAGGGGTTTCCTTCTGGGACGTCCACCCTGGCCTATCAATTCCTACAAACCCATTTTTTTTTTTTTTGGCTATGCATGCAAACGTTTCTGGGCCAGTAATCAAACACATGGTACAGCACTAATCTGAGCCACAGCAGTGACAATGCTGGATCTTAACCTGCTAGGCCACCAGGGAACTCCACCTGCTGGTCTTTTTTAAGGGTAAGAATAGGGGTGGGATATAATGCTATCCTAGACTCTCTTGGGTGGACTCTTAACCACTATGATCTCCCTAGTCCTTCCTTTCTGCTTCTGCATAGTTTAAGATTCAGGGTCTATGGACTAGACGCTGGCTTGGTTAGGCTTCCCCCTTTTATTATTGTTTTATCTTCCCAATTATCTTTTCAATATATAGAATGCATTAAGTAGTTCACTGATGAGTAAACTGGGTTGCTGACTTAGGAATAGTAGACAATCACATGTTATTAAACCATGAAGACAAAGTCTCTGAATGTTTCGTTAGAGTTTGATCAATTTTCCCAAATCTTCATCTCAGACCCTGGAAAACAGTTTTTTCTAAACAACTCAATTACATGTGCTCAAAATCTGGAAACATACCATAGAGCTAGGGACTCCAGAGAGGCTTGACAGTTTACGCAGTTGAAAGGTGCTGTGAAATCATCCTCATGGTTCAAAATAATCATTACTTTAAAAAATTACCTTCAATTGCTCATTGAGATGATAGGTTCAAAAAAAAGAAAAAAAAAAGACTCCTTGTAGATTCCTACAAAATCTAGATATTTAGCTACTCCTAAGCTGTGCTACTTAACAACTTCTGGGCTTCAATCAGATCAAGAATCCAATAAAGGGTTTGTTCCATCACACAACTGTGACCTCATTCACTTCTCAGGCTCAGGCCCAGGTGAGAATGACCCACGAGCTCCTTCTGGCTTTAATGTAACTCTTTTCAGTGTGCTTCATTTAGCACCCTTAGCCTAGGTGTGGGAATGAACCATAGAATCAGAATATTTTGACACTGGTGGGATTTCAGGGAAGGGAAAGTTTTTTTTTTTTTTTTATTTTAAGCTCTTTATTGTTATTTTTTCATGTTAAACATTGGGGAATTGCAAGTTTTCAAGTAAAAAAAATTTACCCACCTGCTTTGGTTGAATGCTGATTAAGAACCATTTCATTAATTGCTTACATCCAAAAAGGGGGACAAAATCAAACACTCATAGGTTTGTAGTCTATTCTATTATCAGAAAGAGTGATTTTATTTTATTTTTTAGTTTTTTTCCTTTTTAGGGCCACACCTGTGGCATATGGAGATTCCCAGGGGTCAAATTGGAGCTTAGCTGCCAGCCTACACCACAGCCACAGCAACGCCAGATTTTGAACCACGTTAGCAACCTCATGGTTCCTAGTAGGATTCCTTTCTGCTGCACCACGATGGGAACTCCAGAAAGAGGGATTTTAAAAGAGCAATTAGGGAGTTCCCGTTGTGGCGCAGTGGTTAACAAATCCGACTAAGAACCATGAGGTTGCGGGTTCGATCCCTTGCCTTGCTCAGTAGGATGAACATCCAGCATTGCCTTGAGCTGTGGTGTAGGTTGCAGACGTGGCTCCGATCCCGAGTTGCTGTGGCTGTGGCTGTGGCCAGCAGCTGTAGCTCTGATTAGATCCCTAGCCTGGGAACCTTCATATGCCGCGGGAGCGGCCCTAGAAAAGGCAAAAAGCCAAAAAAAAAAAAAAGAGCAATTAGGAGTTCCTGTCATGGCAAAGCGGAAACAAATCTGACTAGGAACCATAAGGTTGCAGGTTCGATTCCTGGCCTTGCTCAGTGGGTTGTGCATCTGTCGTTGCTGTGAGCTGTGGTGTAGGCCGACAACTGGAGATCTGATTCGACCCCTAGCCTGGGAACCTCCATGTGCCAAGAGTACGGCTCTAAAAACCAAAAAAAAAAAAAAAAGAAAAGGCAATTAAAGAAGGTATTATTGTTTTAAGCAGAAACTTTAATATTCAAGATCTGACAGGTCTAGCCTAGGAGTGAGGAGTGTCTCTAGTCTTCATGATGGCTAAGCACATGAGGTACATTTGGCAGCAAAGGCTTAGTTTGAGCCTCTCAAGGTGTTTTAGGCTTCACTTGGTGCCTGCAATTCTAGAGGTTTTCTATTCCTGCTCTGGGGATTTATTTATCATGTGCCTAACTTGATTTTTCCCTAGTCTTTCCAAACTTGGTACATTGCCTTTCATTCTGGCTAGGGACACAAAGGGAAAGAAAGTGAAGGTTTAATTTACAAATTAAACAAATATTTAATAAGGGCTTACTATCTTAGGGCTACCAAGACTTAAGATAATGACCACCATTCTACTTCTTGTTTCTATGAATTTGACTATTTTAGAAAACTCATATAAGTGGAATCATATCATCTGTGATTGGCTTGCTTCACTCAGCATAATATCCTCAAGATTCATCCATGTTGTAGCATGTATCTGAATTTCCTTCCTTTTCAAGGATGAATAATATTCCATTATGTGTACCACATTTTACTTATTTCTTGTCTGCCAATGGACACTTGGGTTGCTTCCACTTCTTGGCTATCATAAATAATTATGCTGTGACACACTGGTGTACAAATATCAAATATTTGTAGAAATATCTCTTCAAGACCTTGCTTTCAGTCTTTTGGATATATATCCAGAAGTGGAATTACTGGATTACATGGTAAATCTATTTTTAATATTTTGAAGAAATATTGTTTTCCAAAGTGGCTACTATTTTACATTCCAACAGTGTACAGCTGTTCTAATTTCTCCACCTCCTTACCAGCACTTGTTGTTTCTATAACCATTATCACTAATTCCAAAACAGTTTCATCACCCCAAAAGAAACCCTGTACCCACTAGCAGCCACTCCCTGTTCTCCCCTGCCCCCCCCACCCCCACAGTGGTTGTCTCCTGGCAACCACTAACCTATCTTCTGACTCTATGGATTTGCCTATTCCTGACATTTAATAGAAGCAGAATCATGTAATTTGTGGCTTTTTGTGTCTGGCTTCTTTCACTAAGCATAATGTTTTCAAAGATCATCTACGTTGTAGCACGTATCAGTACTTCATTCCTTTTTATATTCCTTTTAATATTCCACTATATGGGTAGACTACATTTTGTTTATCCATCCATCATTTGATGGACATTGGGATTGCTCTTACTTTTCAAGTATTGTGAATCATGCTGCTATGAACACTCTTGTACAAGTTCTTATGTGAACACATTTTTATTTATCTTGAGTATATTTCTGGAAGTGGGATTGCTAGGTCATATGGTAACTATGTTTCACATTTTGGGGACCACCAAACTGTTTTTCCACAGCAGCTGCACCATTTTACATTCTCACCAGCACTGCATGAAGACTCTAATTTCTCCACATCCTTATCAACACTTGTTACCGTCTTTTTAAACTATAGTCATTCTAGTGGGTGTGAAGTGATAGCTCATGGTTTTGATTTGCATTTCTCTAATGATTTATGATGTGAACATCTTTTTATGTGCTTACTAGTCATTTTTATATCTTCTTTTGAGAAATATCTTTCTTTTGAGAAAATTTTATATCTTCTTTGCCTGTTATTAAAGTTCGGTTATTTATCTTTTTATTGTTGAGTGACAAGATTTCTTTATATGTTTTGGATAGTAGACCCTTGAGAGATATATCATTTACAAATATTTTCTCCTATGTTGTCAGTTGTTTTTTCTTTTTTTTTTTTTCTTTTTTTTTTTTTTTTTTTTAGGGCCACACCCCCAGCATATGGAGGTTCCCAGGCTAGGGGTCTAATTGGAGCTGTACCTGCTGGCCTACAGCTATAGCAATGCTGGATCCGAGCCAGGTCTGTGACCTACACCACAGCTCATGGCAATGCTGGATCTTTAACCCACTGAGAGAGGCCAGGGATTGAACCTGTGTCGTCATGGACACTAGTCAGATCCATTTCTGCTGAGCCATTATGGGAACTGTTTTTTCACTTCCTTGGCAGTGAAAACCTTTCAACCACAAAAGTTAGTCCTAGAATTTTAAAGCTGAAAGAGAGCTAATATATCATCCATTTAATTCACCCCTTTCATTTTGTTTTTTAATTTTTTAATTTTTTTCTTTTTCTTTTTTAGGGCCATCCTGTGGCATATGGAGGTTCCCAGGCTAGGGGTCTAATTGGAGCTGTAGCCGCCGGCCTACACCACAGCCACAGCAACACCAGATTTGAGCCATGTCTGTGACCTACACCACAGCTCATGACAACGCCGCATCCTTTACCCACTGAGCAAGCTCAGGGATTGAACTTGAAACCTCATGGTTCCTAGTTGGATTCGTTAACCACTGAACCACGATGGGAACTCCACCCCTTTCATTTTATTCATAAGGACATTAAAGCCAAATAAGTTGAACTGATTTCTTTAGTGGCAGAGTTAGGAATATCTGCTTTGCATAACTACACTATAAACTGCATCAAATAGGTTACAATGTCATTAGAGAAAAAACAAATTCATCACAATTGAAGCCATTAGGAAACAATATGAAATACCTGATAATCACATGTGATACACTGTGGTGTGCACCATAAAGGCAAAAAACTCCAAAAAAAACCCAAAACCCTCAGAAAAACAATTGGAGAGTACTCAATCACCTGTCAACAAGTAGACAGAGGGTAGTAATTGATAAAACAAGTAGGGAAAATAGCTATAGGATTAAAAAATTTAAGTCAAAGTATTAAACCCCATCATCACAATGCCCTCACATCAGGCTTCACTCACCTCTTGCATCATTTGTGATTTTCATCAACTTTTGTACAGGCACCATTCCTTTTGCTTAAAAATAAGGTTCAGAGTCAAAATTATATAAATTTCTAAAGTTACAAAAAGTAGAATATGAGGATACAATTTTATCTTAATTTTTCCTTAGATAAATGGGAAACTGAAAAGAATATCAGTTATATGTGACATATATCTTAATTCATATTGTTTCTTTTGGTGCCTTAATGTATTGAACTCCAAAAAAAAAAAATTTGAAAACATTATAGAGTCAGCATGAAATCAAGACTATCTATCATCTTTCAGGATGTAAGGAAGTGAAATGACTTTGAAAACCTGTTGACTCAAGGATGATCCACTACCGTTTCATTTTCATTAATGTTTTGGTTATGAACAGTTGACTAATGATATACTTTTTAATGATATATAAATACTTCTTTCTACTGAATTCTCCTGTGAAATATGTGGGTACAATATATGTCATAATATTAACTATAGAATCTCCTTCCCTCACTCCACTCAACCCCATGGCCAAAAAAACAACCACCAAACAAAAATACTGATTCAACCATTTTCCCCCACCTGGCCACAAAACGTGGAGTAATTTGATTTTCTAAATGTGAGATTAACTCTGAGGAAAAAAGGGCTCAGTTACCTAGGTTTGGTTTAGTCTGGCCAGATTAAGCCAGTAATATATTATTTATTTACTTATTCTTTTTGCTTTTTTAGGGCTGCACCTGTGGCATATGGAAGTTCCCAGGCTAGGGTGAACTGAAGCTGCAGCTGCCGGCCTACACCATAGCCACAGCAACTCGGGATCTAAGCTGAGTTATTTTCAAATTCTTTTTTTTGAAACACAGTCAGGCTTTCAGAGGCACATCAATTTTTTTTTTTTCATCATACTCATTGAAAAGTGCTGGTATGGAGAGCAAATTAAATTACCTAAAAATGGGGAGTTCCTGCCGTGATGCAGTGGAAATGATTCAGACTAATATCCATGAGGTTGTGTGTTTGATCCCTGGCCTCACTCAGTGGGTGGGGGAATCTAGTGTTGTGGTGAGCTATGGCAGTAGCTGCAGCTCTGATTCAACCCCTAGCCTGGGAACTTCCCTATGCCATGAGTGTGGCCCTAAAAAGCAAACAAACAAAAAAACAACCCCCCAAAAAACAAACAAACAAAAAATTAAGAATGAAGTACAGAATGAAGTTGTGTATGTGTGTGTGTGAGACAGAGGGAGAGAGAGAGAAGAGGGCAGATGACAAGTTTTATCTGTCATCAAATAAAATTTGATCATTTTCACAGTGTAATTTTCAAACTTTCCATTCATTCTTTTCTATGTAAGTACGGAAAATAATATTTTGGCATTAGGAAAATTACTTTAGGTCTAAATGTGATAAAAGGCCTGGAAACAAAAAGCACTAAGATTATATATTCAATTTTAGAGGCATCCAAAAAGAAATTTTAGGTCATTAGACACATCTATCAATAGGTAAGATTTTAATATTAGTAAGAAAATGAGAGAGTACATTGAAAGTGAGACATTAAAGCTAATGCACAAAAATTGTGTATTTGTAAGGAAAAAATTTTGGGGTGCTGATATTATAGATTATCATTGGTGATAGGATTAAGGATTATTAAAACTTTATTTTTGCTTTTTTTGTTTGTTTGTTTTAGGGCCGCACCCACAGCACATGGAGGTTCCCAGGCTAGGGGTCCAATCAGAGCTACAGCTGCCAGCCTACACCACAGCTAGAGCAATGTGGGATTGAGCCACACCTATGACCTACACCACAGCTCAAGGCAATACCAGATACTTAACCCACTCAGTAAGGCCAGGGATTGAACCTGCAACCTCATGGTTCCTAGTCGGATTCGTTTCCACTGAGCCACAATGGGAACTCCTAAAATTTTCTTTTTTCATTCTTTAATTTTATAAATATAGAAATCCTCTACATTGAACATGTATTACTTTTTTTTTTCTTTTTTTGCTATTTCTTTGGGCCGCTCCCTCGGCATATGGAGGTTCCCAGGCTAGGGGTCCAATCGGAGCTGTAGCCACCGGCCTACGCCAGAGCCACAGCAGCGCGGGATCCGAGCCGTGTCTGCAACCTACACCACAGCTCACGGCAACGCCGGATCCTTAACCCACTGAGCAGGGCAGGGACCGAACCCGCAACCTCATGGTTCCTAGTCGGATTTGTTAACCACTGCGCCACGACGGGAACTCCCTGAACATGTATTACTTTTATAGCACATATAAAATAAATACATAGCGTCAGATTATCAATTTTATAACAAAAATTTCTACTCACATTTAAACTTCTTCGGGCCCTCCATTATTGAATGCACTTTAATCTTCCCATTTTCTATAAAACATTTTGAATCAGATACAGAGGTAGTCACATAAAAACTCATAAAAGCAGATAAAAGTTGTGAAATCATTAAGATAATACCACAGGCTGGAATTTTTTCCATGAATTAAAGGAACTAGAAACACTAATTTGCTTTGGAATTGGACTAATTTTTCTTTCAGGTAAATATGACGGAAGAAAGGATTGATCATTGAGATAAACTAGCTCGACTTCTTTAATGCACTTCCTCTCCTCTGTGTTTCAAGGGAGTTCCTGTCGTGGTGCAGTGGTTAACGAATCCGACCAGGAACCATGAGTTTGCGGGTTCAATCCCTGGCCTTGCTCAGTGGGTTAAGGATCCGGCGTTGCCGTGAGCTGTGGTGTAGGTTGCAGACTCGGCTTGGATCCCATGTTGCTGTGGCTCTGGCGTAGGCTGGCAGCTACAGCTCCAATTGGACCCCTAGCCTGGGAACCTCTATATGCCGCAGGAGCGGCCTGAGAAATGGCAAAAAGACCAAAAAAAAAAAAAATTACACTTCAAAGGTGACACATGGGAAGGGGATATTACAAAAAGAAGCAGGGCTCAAGTCTAGTAGCATCTTTTCCAAACTCAGATTGATGACATATGTTGGCAAATGCTCAGAGTTGGAATACGGGGAGAAGGAATTGCTCTTTTTTTTTTTTTTTTTCTTTCTTAACAGGTATTTCTTGGGAATCAATCCATTTGAGGTGGTGTGTTTGTTACTACTAAGGATACAGAGTATGCTTCTCTGACCGGAACAATCTTATACATCAACTTAGGGTCTTTTCCAGGAAACCCTAGTCTTGACTAAATGCTTCTCCAGCACCTTCTGCATAAATTTATCACATTATATAAAAATTATTTTATGTGTCCAGCTCTTCTGTTGGACTAAAAGGTCTTTGAGGGCAAGGCTGTGACCCATTCGTTTTTTTGTTGTCCTCAGCTCATGGCACAGAGCCTGACACATACAATCCCTTCCTTTAACAACTTAACAATATGTTGGGAGATAGAATAAGTATGACATAAGGAAGAGTGCAAAAGGGGATCAGTCTGAATACTGGAGAACACTGATGGGGATGTGGAGGGGAAGAGGGCCAGAAAAATAGGAAGAGAGTGGTTTATATCTGAGAAGTTAATGTAAGTACATGAGAAACCCAGAGATTTAACCATCATATCTAGGACAGAATAGCACTTGCAAGAGAAAAAATTATAGGCTAGAAGAAGAGCAACTGTGAGATAAATGAGACTGAAGGCTTCTTCCATGATGCCACCCAGTAGGAGAAGGGGCAGAAAGGAATCCTGGGTGGCACCTTCGAGAATACTGAAAGAGAATTCCTGTTGTGACTCAGTGGGTTAAGAACCTGACTAGTATCCATGAGGATGCGGGTTCGACCCCTGGACTCGCTCACTGGATTAAGGATCTGGCATTGCCATGAGCTGTGGTGCAAGTTGCAGATGTGGCTCAGATCTGGCATTGCTGTGGCTGTGGCATAGGCTGGCAGCTGCAGCTCCAATTTGACTCCTAGCCTGGCAACTTCCATATGCTGCAGGTGTGGCCCTAAAAAGACCAAAAAAAAAAAAAAATAAAAAGAATTCTAATAAGGAAGTAATTTTTAGTTCTATAAAATATTACACAGTCTTGTTTGAAGACTTCTCCCTTCCTCTCTCCAAAACTCTGAATGTATTTTTCTCTCGTGTTTCCTCCTCAGCCACAAAATGGGAGGCTGGAACTTGAGAAACAAAAATTAAAATTTCCTTAAAGTAGTAATTAATGGTGGCAGAATCTATGACAATAAGGAAACTTTTATTCAATTTTAAGCAGTTTCAGTAAAATAAGCTACTAGCCCAGGCTTGAGCTGAGAAATGATGGAAGTAGATAGTGTCCGGTATAGTAACAGAATATAAAAATACAGCAGCATAGTAGAAGGAATGCAGTGCAGAGACTGGGAATTCAAAGTAGAAAGTCGGAACCATTGGTGAGTAGGAGAAATATATGTCTCTCCCAACCTACCCAAGAGTCTCTAGTACTCGAGTGTTGCTGAGTTTCCTCTATATAGGATAGTATCACAGATCAGTTAGGTGTTGGGAAAATTGTTTGCTATGTGGAAAAAAATCTGAGTTTGATCCCTGTCTTACCATATTCAGAGGTGGTATACAGATGAACTAAAGACCTAAATGTGAAAGGAAAAACTATATTGTTAGTAGAAGTAGCATAGAACAAGAAAAAAAAATGCTGGCTACTTTGGTGTTCAGTCCTGGGGCAGTGAATAGGTAAATTATGGCAATTGTATTGAAGGGATATTATGGAGCAGCCAGAATTAGATTGATTTATAGAAACATGAGTAAGTCTCAAACAGTGTTGATTCACACCCACTAGGATGGCTGGAATCGAAAGTCAGATAGCAACAAGTATTCATGCGGAAGTGGAGGAATCAGAACCTTTATACATTGCTGGTGGGAATGCAAAATGATGCAGCCACTTTGGAAAACAGCCTGGTAGATGCTCAAGTGGTTAAATGTAGAGTTACTTTTTGACCCAGCAGTTTCACTGCTAGGTATATATACCCAAGAGAAATGAAATATGTCCACATGAAAACTGCACAAAAATAGCATTTTATGGCAATTTATAGCAGAATTATTCATAATAGTCAAAAGGTGGAAACAATGCAAATTTCTATCAGTTGAGGAGTAGATAACTGAAATGGGATACATCCATACAAGAGAATGTTATTCGTCCATTGAAAGGAATAAATTTTGAAAACATGGTAAGTGAAAGAAGCCAGTCACAAAAGACCACATATTATATAATTTCATCTATATGTAATGTCAGGAAAGATAAATCTATAGACATAGAATGTAGATTAGTGTTTGCTTAGGGTTTGGAGGAAAGGGAGTGAAAGCTAAAGAATACAGGGATTTCTGAGGTGATGAAGATTTTTTTTTTTAACTTTTATTCCTTTTTGGGTATTCTTTCTGTTTTTTTTTTTTTTTGTATTTTTGCTATTTCTAGAGCCACTTCTGTGGCATATGGAGGTTCCCAGGCTAGGGGTCTAATCAGAGCTGTAGCCGCCAGCCTACGCCAGAGCCACAGCAGCGCGGGATCCGAGCCGTGTCTGCGACCTACACCACAGCTCACGGCAACGCCGGATTGTTAACCCACTGAGCAAGGGCAGGGACTGAACCTGCAACCTCATGGTTCCTAGTCGGATTCGTTAACCACTGAGCCACGACGGGAACTCCTGAAGATGTTTTAAGAATGACTGTGGTGATAGTTGCACATATCTGCGAATATTAAAAACCATGGAATTGTACACTTTTAATGAATGAGTTGTATGGTATATGAACTATATCTCAATAAAGCTGTTAAAAATAATGTTGAGTGAAAAAAAGAAATAGGAGTTTTATAGAACAGTAGCATTTAAGTAAATTAAATACCACACGTTTAATTTTAAAGGTATATGCATATATCCGAATAAACATGAGGAAGATGGGTTGGGGACAAATATTAGATATAATAGAGAATGTAATTATAATGGGGGAAAGGAAATAGGAGGTAAAGGGGAAAATAATAAAACACAAAGGGTCCTTTCATGGACCAATGTGATAGTGTGCCACACTGATGAGTTCGATTAACTCAACGGTGTGCATCTGACATTTAAGAGAGTTCATCCTTTCCCCGCAAAAGAAGTTTAAGGTGTTGGTGAGACATGAAGGAAGAAATATCTAGCAGGCAGCTAGAAACACAGGAGCGACAACAAATAATCCAGAGAGCAAAGGTTCTCAAACATTTTGGCCTTGGGACATTTGAGGACCTTTAAGAGTTATGACTATGGATAATTACCCTATTGATACTAAAACTGAGAAATGTTAAAAAAATAATAATTCATTTAAAATAGTAATAATGAGTGAAGTAAGTCAAAGACAAATATATGATATTATTTATATGTAGAATCTAATATAAAATGACAAGGGAACTTGTTTATAGAGCAGAAATAAAGTCACAAATTTCAAAACCAATCTTAGGGTTACCATAGGGGAAACTGGGGAAACTGTGGGGGTAGGAAGGAATTAGGAGGAGGGGAATAGCATATACACACTACTGTAAAGAGTAGACAGGGGAGTTCCCGTCGTGGCTCAGTGGTTAACGAATCCGACTAACAACCATGAGGTTGCGGGTTGGATCCCTGGCCTTGCTCAGTGGGTTAAGGATCCGGCGTTGCCTTGAGCTGTGGTGTAGGTTGCAGATGGGGCTCAGATCCCGCGTTGCTGTGTCTCTGGCATAGGCTGGTGGCCGCAGCTCCGATTAGACCCCTAGCCTGGGAACCTCCATATGCCACGGGAGCAGCCCTAGAAAAGGCAAAAAAAAAAAAAAAAAAGGAGACAGTTAACAAGAACCTACTGTATGGCACAGGAAAAGCTACTCAATAGTTTGTAATAACCCACAAGGGAAATAAAGGATGGATATATATATTTATGTATGTAGATACAACTGATTCATTTTTCTGTACATATGACACCTATATAACATTGTAAGTCTCCAATAAAATTAATAAAAGAATAAACCTAAATGTTGTGCTAATAAAACTGCTACCCACTTATCAGTAAAAAAGTAGTAATAATAAATAATAAATCCAGTACGTGGTAACCTATTTTTTAATGAAAATGTATATCCATTAAAAATGAAAAATGTCATTTTCCCCCAAAATTTAGTGGAAAAGGTAGTGTTATTGACTGATTGTTTGTGTCCCCCAACTCCATACATTGAAATCTTATTCCCGGAGTTCTCGTCATGGCTCAGTGGTTAACGAATCCGACTAGCATCCATGGGGATGTGGGTTTGATCCCTGGCCTCACTCAGTGGGTTGGGGATCTGGCATTGCTGTGAGCTGTGGTGTAGGTCGAAGATGTGGCTTGGATCCTGCATTGCTGTGGCTGTGGCGTAGGCCGGCAGCTGCAGCTCAAATTGGACCCCCTATCCTGGGAACCTCCGTATGTCGTGGGTATAGCCCTAAAAAGACAAAAAAGACCAAAAAAAAAAAAAAAAAGGAAAATCTTATTCCTAATGTGATGGTATTAGGAAGCGGGGCCTTTGGGAAGTATTAGGATTAGATGAGATCTTGAAGGTGGAGCCCTCATGAATGGGATTAGTGCCTTTTCGAGTTAGGAGAGAGCTTACTACCTGCTGCTCTTGCCATGTGAGAATACTAGAAGTTGGCAATCTGCAACACAGAAGAGAACTCCCACCAGAACTCAACCATGCTAGCACCTTGATCTCTGACTTCCAGTCTCCAGAACTATGAGAAATAAATTTCTGTTGTTTTTAAGCCACCTAGTTACAGTATTTTTGTTATAACAGCCCAAGCTAAGTCAGCATGGTTTTACATTTTTGCAAGTTTATCTAATGTTTTATTTAATTAGAAGATAGCTGGGACTCTCAGTCTGTTTCTGTACTCAATTTACTGTGATAGGGTCACAGAGTCACAAAGTTGAAAAAGAAATTTTTTTTGGCCGAATGTGTGACATGTGGAAGTTCTGGGCCAGGGATGGAACCTGCACCACAGCAGCAACCCAAGCCACTGCAGTAGTAATGCCAGATCTTTTACGTGCATTCCCACAGGGAACTCCGAAAATAAATATTTTAACAGCTTTTTCAGAATATGTCATGTGTAGATATGTCACGTAGCTTATGAAAAATGCTATTGTATACTTGCGAGTGAATGAAAATAATAAAGGCAGAGTTCCCATGTGGCTGGGTGGGTTAAGAACCCAACATAGTGTCCATGAGAGGTAAGGATCCAGTGTTGCCACAAGCTGTGGCACAAGTCATAGACGTGACTCAGATCTAGTGTTGCTGTGGCTGTGGCATAGGCCTGCACGTGCAGCTCCAATTCAACCCATAGCCAGGGAACTTGTACATGCTGTCGGTGTGGCCATTAAAAAAAAAAAATGATAAAGTCAAATAGTGTACTAGTATTATTTTTAAAATAGTTTTGATCTCATGGACCTCCTGATAGAGAGGGGTGTTCCTGGACCATGATTTGAGAACTGCCACCCTAAAGAGTCCATAGATCAAACAATGATCAGGAAGTAATATGATCAAGGGAAGGAAGGAATTAAAACTGAGAAGACTGAGAGATAAATCCTGGATTGTTTACACATTAGGAAGCTAGAAAAAGTGGAACTGGCAAAGGAAATCATTGATTTTTTTTTTTTTGGTCTTTTTAGGGTTTCATCCTCAGCATAAGGAGGTTCCCAGGCTAGGGGTCTCATTGGAGCTACAGCTCCCGGCCTACACCACAACCACAGCAATGCCAGATCTGAGCTCATGGCAATGCCAGATCCCTAACACACTGGGTGAGACCAGGGATCAAACCCACAACCTCATGGTTCCTAGTCGGATTTGTTTCCGTTGCACCAGGATGGGAACTTCCATTGGTGATTTTTGATTATGAGAGCTACATTGGTAGAGTCAGGGACCATGCAAGTGGGGAAGCCAATTGTAAGAATTCAAAGGGAGAATGTAAAGTGAGGAAGCAGAAGTAGCACCTAAAAACTAATTAAAAAGTGGGCTGAGAAAGAAATGAGGAATGAAAGATCATAATCATAATGCAAAAGAACCAGGTCAAGCTTAGTTTTTAAAAGGAATGAGGGAGTATACATTACTTTATAGGCAGAGTGGAGAGAAACAGGTGAAATTGGATGTATTGAAAATGAATTATGAGATAAATAACTTTTACACAAATATTGAATCACATCTGAAACTAATATGTTAAAACATTTTTTTTTTTGCAGAAGTGGGAGAGGATCAGGTCAAGAGGAATGGGCCTGGAAGGGGTGAAAAGAACCTCTTCAACTGAACAGAGGAGAAGATAGTATATCTTCCTGAATAAGAAATGATAAACTGGAGAAAACAGAAAATGGAGATGTTTGCAATGAATAGGTTCAAATTTATTGCTTGAATATTATGATTCGAGAAACATAAAGGTTGTACTTTCTTACATTCAGTTGGGCTTAGCAGAGAAAGTCAAGCATGTACTTCCTCTCACATTCTTCTATCCCTTAGTGTAGACTTGGACATACTTGGTGGCAATAAATACTTGTTGTTTGAATAAATCAATATATAATCTTTTAATTCAAGCCCAGAGCTGCACTGAAGCTTTCTAGCAACATTATTATAGTAAGAAATGCTACTCCCCAAATGCTCCTAGATCATCTTTTTTCTCTTTTTTGATATCAGAACAAGAGTAATAGAAATAAAAAGACCAACCTAAAGTAGTTATATAACACAAAGAGCCAGCAGATAAATCATGTAACTGGATTCAATATGCAATAATAAAAATATCAATAAGTAAACTAGTAAATCAATCAATCCCTAACTCCCCTTGTGTCTCTCTCTCCCTAATACTCATTTTTATTTGTTAATTCAATTACTGTAATATTTTTTCTTCTTATTTTTGGGATGAAATCATGCCCTCAGGTACATAACATATTGGTTGTACTTGTGACTTAAGAATTGCAAGCACAGTTAAAATCTTAATGTATCATTTCTTCATCTTTTAGGTCCTTGCTAGGCAAAGTGTTCTTTGTACCAGCAATATTGCCACCATCTGGGAACTTCTCAGAAATGCAGAATTTGGGAGTTCCTGTTGTGGCTCAGCGGTAACAAACCTGACTAGCATCCATGAGGAAGTGGGTTTGATTCCTGGCCTTGCTCAGTGGGTTAAGGATCAGGACATTGCGGTGAGCTGTGGCATAGGTTGCAGACACAGCTCGGATTGGTGTGGCTGTGGCTGCGGCTGTGGCTGTGGTGTGGGCTTGCAGCTGTAGCTCTGATTCGACCCCTAGCCTGGGAACTTCCATGTACTGTGGGTGTGGCCCTAAAAAGCCAAAAAAGAAAAGAAAAAAAAAAATGAAACACATAATTTTTTCTCAGGCTCTACTCCACACCAGAATCACAATCTGCATTTTGACAAGATACCCAGAAGATTCACATACATATTCAAGTTTGAGAAGCATTATTTTAGGTGATACAAAACATAAAGATCATTTCTGAGGATCTTACATATAAGATAACAGCAATAACTTCTGGGAAGAAAATAGAATTTAAAAACTCAGAGTTCCCATCGTGGCGCAGTGGTTAACGAATCTGACTAGGAACCATGAGGTTGCGGGTTCGATCCCTGGCCTTGCTCAGTGGGTTAAAGATCCGGCGTTGCCATAAGCTGTGGTGTAGGTTGCAGACGTGGTCAGATCCCGTGTGGCTCTGGTGTAGTCTGGTGGCTATAGCTCTGATTAAACACCTAGCCTGGGAATCTCTGCATGCCGCGGAAGTGGCCCTAGAAAAGGCAAAAAAGACAAAAAAAAAAAAAAAGAATGCCCTAAAAGCAAAAAAAAAAAAAAAAGAATTTAAAAACTCAACATTAAATGTCACATGAGGCATCAGTTTCTTCATTCCTTCTTCCGTAAGCTCAATCCCCTCATTTGCTAGAAAGCTGTGTAAATCTTGATATTAATCACCTCTCCTTAGAAAAGGTGAGAAATAAATTAAAGAAATATTGTTAGCTACCTACAGAGGATGAAAAACACTATTTGTGCTTATATATAACATTATCTACATATTTCCAGAGTTAACAGGAGGGTCAGCAAAAAATCCTGCTTTTAGTTCTGGTTCCAGAAATCAATCAGAAAGTGGCTACAAAAAATAATTGACTAGTGGGTTATTGAAAAATCCATGGCAAATTAAGCTATATAGGAATTTGGCTTTATTTTTTTCTCTTCCTCCTATACCACTCGACAATACAGTTTTTTAAATAGACTTTACTTTAAAAATTTTATTTTTATTTAAAAAATGTTTACCTATAGTTTGCTTCTCTGAGCACTATGCATTCGAAGAATTTCATTTATCTCAACACAATCAGAAGTAATTTTTCCTCATTCATCGTAAAAATAATGTAACAATGTTTAAAATTATTTTAAAATGGGAAAAATATAATTCCACCACCCTATCATGAAAACTGTTTTTAGTTTTTCATATTCCATTTCTGCCTTTGGCAATACGGTTGTACTTTCATAATATGGAGATTTAATATACACACAATTTTTTTCTTTTATGGCCGTACTGGTGGCATATGGAAGTTCCCAGGCTAGGGGTTGAACTGGAGCTGCAGTTGCCAGCCTATGCTACAGCCACAGCAGTGCCAGATCTGAGCCGCGTCTTTGACCAACACCATGGCTCACAGCAATACCAGATCCTTAACCCACTGAGCAAAGCCAGGAATTGCACTTGAGTCCTCATGTGTACTAGTTGGGTTCGTTTCCACTGAGCCATAAAGGGAGCTCAATTACACACAATTTTGTATTCAGCTTTTCCAGCGTAATATAATTACTTCATAAACATGTTTCCAAGTTGCTACATAATCTTTACAGCATGTGATATCCCATTAGCCTGACATGCCATGGTTTATGTGGTAATTCTCATTCTGTCAGACATTTTAGGCTGTTTCAAATTTCTCTGAAGGTCTTTGTGCAGAGATTTTTTTTTTTTCTTTTATTCAGTTAAACTATTTCCAGAGGATAAGTTTCTAGGATTGGGGTTAGTGGAGAAAAGGAATAGCTCTTTTTTTTTTTTTGGCTGCACCAGTTCCTGGGTCAGGGATCAAACAGAGCCACAGCAGTAACCCAAGCCACAGCAGTTCAGTGTCCAGTCCTTAACTGCTAGGCCTCCAGAGAACGCCAGTCTCTGGCTCTTGAGATCTGCTACTATATTGAAGACTTCTTTCAGGGAAAATTTCAGAGAATATTATGGGTATTGATACATAAACACAGATTATTGTTTATCCTGTTTCAGCAACATCCTCAAAAATGGAACATATATATATATTTTTTGTCTTTTTGCCTTTTCTAGGGCCGCTCCCATGGCATATGGAGGTTCCCAGGCTAGGGGTCTAATCAGAGCTGTAGCCACAGGCCTACACCAGAGCCACAGCAACACGGGATCTGAGCCGCATCTGTGACCTACACCACAGCTCACGGCAATGTCGGATCCTTAACCCACTGAGCAAGGCCAGGAATTGAAACCCACAACCTCATGGTTCTTAGTCGGATTCATTAACAGCTGCGCCACGACAGAACTCCAAAAATGGAACATATGAGAAAGAATTTGAACATTTGTGAAGGGGAATATTTGCTTTCTACCAATTGCAAAATATTAAGATGCTATTTATAGTATCTTTTCATCACAGCTTGCAACTTACCCTTGGTGTAACCAATAGCACCCATTAAATCATTCAGACCAACAGTACTATCACCTGTAAGGCAAGGGAAATAAACTTCAGAATCAGATAAGCTGATATTACTGAGACTCACAGAATTTACGATGTATAAGATTCTATAATTATAAAGACTATAAGAATTCAGTAATCTTTTTCCTAATTTCCTTAGAATTTTATAAAATTATCCTTAGAGGTAATGGTATTATCTTAGAAGCGAAGCTTTCAATCTGTAATGAGTCATTCTTGTATATTCCTTTTTCCTTTGCTTTTAGAGTCCACTAGACTAAGATTAAATTAAGAAGTGATTGGTTACAGCAAGTGCAGGGAGACAGGACAAACAAACCCAAGCCCAAGTATTTTTTAGTCAGTTAATCAACAAATACTTAGGAGCACCTTCTATGTACATGACACTTTGCTAAGCTTTGGGAATACAAAAGTAAAAATGCTGGAAGAGTTTTTGCTATTAAGGAGTATACAGTCTGGTAGAGGGAAATAGACATAAGTATATACACAAATAAGCAAAAAGATATTCTTATTTGAAGTACTGTTAAGATGCTATCAAAGATTAAATAGCATAAAATCATAAAGGGTAATAGTGGGTGGAATTGCTTTAGACAGGGAGGTGAGGGAAGGCTTTCTGAAGTGAGCCTATTTGGTTTGAGGCTTGAACGATGCAAAGAGGAAAGCCATGTGAAGAACTGGGAGAAGAACATCCCAAGTAGAAAAATAGTATATGTGATAGGTTTAAAGTAGTAATAGATTTGATGTTACTGAGAGAGAAAAGACCGAGGCCAGTGTGAAAGGGGCCAAATTTTGCAGGGCCCTGTTGCCATGATGATAGAGTTTGCATTTCATTCTGATTGCAATGGAATGTCACTGGAGGCCTTGAAAAAGTAGGGTAATTTGACTAGATTTCAATTTTCAAAAGATCACTCTGGATGGTATATGCAGTTAGGATGTTGGAGGAATGAGAACTAGATAGAAGACTGTTTCAGTGGCCTGGGAAAGAAATGACAGAGGCTAGGGCTATGGTTATAGCAGTGGAGATGGTGATAAATGGATTCAGGACCAATTTTTCAAGTTGAGCCTAGACCTGAATGTAGGATATGAGGGAAAGAAGAAATCGAGGATGAAACCTAGTCTCTTCTTCTCCCTGGAAAAAAAAACCCCAACAAGGTAAATGGGTTGCCATTACTAAGATGGGGAAGACTTGAGGCTTTTTAGGGGAATTAAATCACTGAAATTATCCAATAAATTTGTGATCCTTTTGGACATCCAAGTGGAGACATCAAATAGCTAGTTTGATATAACATTCCTGACTTAGGGAGGTTGAGCTGGAGATACAAATTTGCTTTTATCAGCTCAAAGACTGTATCTGGCCCAGTAAGACTGGATGCAATTATATGAAAAGAGGATATAGATAAAAAAAAAAAAAAGACAGCTAAGGGTCTAGCTCCAGGGCACTTCATTATTTAGAGATCTTGAAGAAGAGGAAGAGTCAGAAAAGGAAACTGAAAAGCTATCAGTGAGGAAAGAAGAAAATCAGGTGGATATGGGGCTTCGAAAGTCCAAAGGAAAAAAAATGTTTCAATAAAGAGGGCATAGTCACTGCTGAGATGTAAAGTAAGATAAGAACAGAGAATTGATCATGGCAAGAGATAGGCCATCCATAATTGAGAGCTGGTTCAGTTCCATGGCAGGGAAGCAAGCACTGAAGAGTGAATGGACAACAGATGAATGGATTAAGAAGATGCAGTATATATATAAAATGGAATACTACTCAGCCATAAAAAAGAACAAAATAATGCCATTTTCAGCAACATGGATGGAACTAGAGACTCTCATACTAAGTGAAGTCAGAAAGAGAAAGACAAATACCATATGATATTACTCATATCTGGAATCTAATATATGGCACAAATGAAACTTTCCACAGAAAAGAAACTCGTGGACTTGAAGAACAGACTTTTGGTTGCCAAGGGGGAGAAAGAGGGAGTGTGATGGACTGGGAGTTTTGGGTTAACAGTTGAAAACAATTGCATTTGGAGTGGATAAGCAATGAGGTCCTGCTGTATAGCACAGGGAACTATATCTAGTCACTTGTGATGGAACATGATGGAGGATAATGTGAGAAAAAGAATATATATATATATATGACTGGGTCATTTTGCTATACAGTAGAAATCAACTATAGTGGAAAAAATAAAAATAATTTTAAAAGGTGAATTGAAGGTTAGGAAGTGGAGACAATGAGTAATGACAACTTTTTTGAGAGGTTCTGCTGCGAAGAGGAGTTGATTGAGTAGTAGCTGGCAGAAGACAAGGGGAATATAAAATATATCTGCTTGTCAGTGGAATGAAATTGATGATGTGAGAGACAAATAGGAAAGTTACAGGAATTAAATCTTTGAGAAGGCAAGTCAAATGAGATTCAGGGCACAAGAGGAAAGGCTGGCCCAGAGTGGGAGCAGAGATTTCTTTATAACAAGATGAAAGGCAGGGCATATGGGCATAGATATAGTTAAGTTCAGAGAAATGAAGGTAGGAGGATGAGGTTATTCTTATCTAATTGCATCTATTTTCTCTATGAAGCCTGAGGTGAGGAGGTGTTTGGAAATTTGAAGAGAAAGTGTGAAATTGTCTCTTAGACAGTGAAAAAGTGAATTTATTTGAAAAAGGTAGTAGGGACCTTGGCGATGTTAAGGGCTGACTTGAAATTTATGGCCATTATGTGGAAGTAAGTTCTATTAGAGGAGTTTGTCATTTTCTTCAACAATGTTAAGCTGTTTGGGGCCAAGCATAGAGTAAGAAAATGGCTGAGTTTTGGCCAAGTTAGTTTGGTAAGAGTTTTTAGAGTTTGTAAGGTTATATGACATTGAAGTATAGAATGTAATTTAGGGAAGAAATTGAGGACATAGAGGGAGAAGTTATTGAATAATGAAAGAATGGTAAGAGTTAAAGGTCTCCACATGGTTGGAGAGTAGCTAGAGTTGGTGCTCTACCATCTGTTATGCTTCAGCCCATGTTCAATAGCACTAATTCATCATACGCAACTCTTGGAATAAAGTCACAGTAATGTGGAAGTTGCATTAGTTCAAACATATTTTTTCCTAAGTAAGAGAATTAGAATTATAAGTTTCAGCAGGAAAAGAAAAAACCTGGGTTGGCTATAGCAGGGGCACTCTTAGCTCCATTTTAATAAAATTAAAAAATAAGTGCCTGTAATGCATGAATGGGAATCAGGTTCATTGGCTCAGAATTCTACTTCCATATACATTATTTCAGAGCTGCATGTTCAACACATTTTTTTTGGGTTGTGTATATGTTTGCATTTTTAAAAATATTCTCTAGCCACTCTGAGTTATTTACCTGAGCTGTTCAAGCTTCCTGACTCAGTATCAATTGCTGCTTTTGTTATTGCTTTGATTATAAAGTGGTGTAGATTTTGAGAGGGGTTCCCCAGATATCCGCATAAGCTCAGAGTGGCATGATATATTTAAAGTGATGAAAAGGGAAAACCTACAACCAAGACTACTCTACCCAGTAAGGCTCTTGTTCAGATTTGACTGAGAAATCAAAAACTTTACAGACAAGCAAAAGCTAAGAAAAATCAGCACCAGCAAAATAGCTTTATGGCAAATACTAAAAGGACTTCTCTAGGTGGAAAAGAAAAGGCCACAACTAGAATAAGAAAATGATAAATGAGAAAGCTCATTGGTAAAGGCAAACTTGTAGTAGAGGGAGGAAATCATCCACACACAAATATGATTTCAAAACCAGTGATTGTGAGAAGAGGAAAACTTGAATGCAGGATATTTGAAAGGCATTTGAAATTGAGACCAGCAATTTAAAACAAACATACGTGCACACACAGGCTTGTGTATGGCTATATTGAGACCTCTTGGTAATTGCAAACCAAAAATCTACAATGGATACACAGAGAAATAAGAAAAAGCAATCCAAACACAATACTAAAGATAGTCATCAAACCACAAGAGAAGAGGACAAAAGAGGAAGAGGGAAAAAAGATCTACAAAAAAGTCTAAAACAATTAACAAAATAGCAATAAGAACATACATATTGACAACTACTTTATGTAATGGATTAAATGCTCCAACCAAAACCCATAGACTGGCTAAGTGGATACAAAAACAAGACTCATATATATGCTGTTTGCAAGAGACCTACTTCGGATCTAGGGACACATACAGACTGAAAGCGAGAGGATGGAAAAAGATATTCCATACAAATGGAAATCAAAAGAAGCTGGAGAAGCAATACTCATAATCAGACAAAATAGAATTTATTTATTTCTTTTTATTGCTGCATCTGCAGCATATTCCCAGGCCAGGGGTTAAATCTGAGCTGTAGACATGATTTAATGCTGCAACTGCAGCAATGCCAGATCCTTTGTCCCACTGTGTCAGGCCAGGGATTGAACCAACACCTCTGAAATGACCTGAGCTACTGCAGTCAAATTCTTAACCCACTGTGCCACAGTGGGACCTCCAAAATAGACTTTAAATTAAGAATTATAAGAGACAAAGATGGACACTATGTAATGATCAAAGGATCAATCCAGGAAGAAGATATTACAATTGTAAATATATATGTACCCAACATAGGAGCACCTCAATATATAAGACAACTGCTAACAGCTATAAAAGGAGAAATTGATAACACAGTAATAGTGAGGGACTTTAATATTTCATTTATACCAATGGACAGATAATCCAGACAGAAAATCAGTAAAGAAACACAGGCCTTAAAAAATGCATTAGGCCAGATGGACTTACTTGATATTTATAGAACAATCCATCTGAAAGCAGAATACAGATTCTTCTCAAGAATGAATGGAACACTCTCCAGGGTAGATCACATCCTGGGCCACAAATCAAGCCTTGGTAAATTTAAGAACATTGAAGTCATATCAAGCATCTTTTCTGCTACAAGAGATTAAATCAACTACAAGAAAAAACTGCAAAAACCACAAACACATAAAGACTAAACAATATGTGATTAAACAACCAATGGGTCACTGAAGAAATCAAAGAGGAAATTAAAAAATACCGAGAGACAAATGAAAATGAAAACACAATGATCCAAAACCTGCAGGATGCAGCAACAGCAGTTCTAAGAGGGAAGTTTATTGCAATACAACCTTACCTCAGGAAAAAGAATAATCCCAAATAAACAACCTATCCTTATTCATAAAGCAACTAGAGAAAGAAGAACAAAACCCAAAGTTAGTAGGAAGAAAGAAATAATAAAGATCAGAGCAGATGTAAATGAAATAGAAATGAAGAAAACAATAGGAAAGACCAGTGAAGGAGTTCCCTTATAGCATACAGCAGGTTAAGGAGCTGATACTGTCACTTCAGCAGCTTGGGTCCCTGCTATGGCACAGGTTTGATTCCTGGCCCAGGAACTTCCACAAACCAAAGACATGGCCAAAAAAAGAAAAGAAAGAAAAAAAAATCAATGAAATCAAAAAGTGGTTCTTTGAAAAGATAAAACAAAATTGATAAACCTTTAGCTAGACTCATCAAGAAAAAAAGAGAGAGGGCTCAATCAATAAAATTAGAAATGAAAAAGAAGTTACAAATGACACTATGGAAATACAAAGGATCATAACATGCCATTAAAATGGACAACCTAGAAGAAACGGAAAAATTCTCCAAGACCTACCAAGGAAGAAACAAAGTATGAACAGACCAATCACAAGTACTGAAATTGAAAAACTGTGATTAAAAAACTTCCAATGAAAAGCTCAGGAACAAAAAGTTCCTGTTTTGGCTCAGCAGTAACAAACCCAATTAGTATCCATGAGGAGGTGGGCTTGATCCCTGGCCTTGCTCAGTGGGTTAAGTATCTGGCATTACCATGAGCTGTAGGCCACAGACGCAGCTTGGATCCTGTGTTGCTGTGGTTGTGGCTGTGGCTGACAGCTGCAGCTCTGATTCGACCTCTAGCCTGGGAACTTACACATATGCCGCAACTGCAGCCCTAAAAAAGCAAACAAACCAAACAAAACAACCCCAAACAAACAAAACAAAACAAAACAAAAACAAAAAGCTCAGGACCAGATGGCTTCACAGGTGAATTCTATCACAAATTTAGAGAAGAGTTAACATTTATTCTTCTGAAACTTTTTCAAAAAATTGCAGAGGAAGGAACACTCCCAAATTCATTCTATGAGGCTGCCATAGCCCTGATATCAAACCAGACAAAAATACTACAAAAAAAAAAAAAGAAAAAGAAAACTACAGGCCAATACTACTGATGAACATAGATGCAAAAATCCTCAACAAAATAAACAAAATACTAGCAAATAAAATCCAACAATACTGAAAAGGACCATACATCATAATCAAGTGGGATTTATCCCAGGGATGTAAGGCTTTTTAATATCCACAAATCAATCGGTATGATATATCACATTAACAAACTGAAGATAAAAACCATATGATCACCTCAATATATACAGAAAAAGTTTTTGACAAAATTCAACATCCATTTATGATAAAACTCTCCAGAAAGTGGGTGTAGAGGGAAACTACCTCAACATGATAAAAGCCATATATGACAAACCCACTGCTAACAACATTCTCAATGGTGAAAAGCTGAGAGGATTTTTGCTAAGGTCAGGAATAAAACAAGGATGTCCACTCTCACCACTTATTATTCAACATAGTTTAGAAGTCCTAGCCATGGCAATCAGAGAAGAAAAATAAGTAAAATGAATCCAAATTGGAAAAGAAGTAAACTATCACTGTTTGTAGATGACATATTATACTTAGAAAATCCTAAAGATGGGACTAGAAAACTATTAGAAGTCATCAATGGATATGGTAAAGTTGCAGTATACAAAAGTAATACAAGAAATCAAGTGCATTTCTATATACCAAAATGAAGGATCAGAAAGAGAAATTAGGGAAACCATCTCATTTACTATCACATCAAAAAGAATAAAATACCTAGGAATAAACCCACCTTAAAGAGAAAAAAGGCTTGTACTCTTAAAACTATAAGACACTGATGAAAGAAATCAAAGATGACACAAACAGATGGAAAGATAGACCATGCTCTTGGATTGGAAGAATCAATACTACCCAAGGCAATCTATAGAGTCAGTGCAATCTCTATCAATTTACCAATGGCATTTTTCACAGAAGTAGAACAAAAAAATGTTAAAATATGTATAGAGACACAGAAAACCCCGAAGAGCTAAAGCAATCTTGAGAAAGAAAATGGAGCTGGAAGAATCAGGCTCCTTGACTTCAGACTATATTATAAAGCTATGGTCACCAAAACAGTATGGTATGATACTGGCACAAAAACAGAAATATAGATCAATGGAACAGTATAGAAAGCCCAGAAATAAACTCACACACTTATGGCCAACTAATCTACAAAAAAGGAGGCAAGGATATACAATGGAGAAAAGACAGTTTCTTCAGTAAGTGGTACTACATATAAAAGAATGAAATTAGAACACTCCCTAACACCATACATGAAAATCAACTCAACATGGATTAAAGACCCAAACATAAGACTGGATACTATAAAAAATTCTTAGAAAACATAGGCAGAATACTTTCTTCCATAAACCTCAGCACTATCTTTTAAGATCCACCTCCTAGATAATAAAAATAAAAACAAAAATAAACCAATGGGACCTAATTAAACTTAAAGTTTTTGCATAGCAAAGGAAACCATAAACAAAATGACAACTCGCAGAATGGAAGAAAATATTTGCAAACAAAGTGACCGACAAGGGATTAATCTCCAAAATATACAAACAACTCATTTAGTTTAACATCAAAAAGACATTAAAAAAAAAACCAATAAAAAAATGGGCAGAAGGTATAAACAGACATTTCTCCAAAGAAGACAGACAGATGGCCAAAAAGCAAATGTAAAGATACTTCACATCATTAATTTTTAGAGAAATGCAAACCAAAACCACAATGAGGTCAAGACCAGTCAGAATGCTCATCATCAAAAAGTCTACAAATGATAAATACTGCAGAGTTTGTGGAGAAAAGGGTACCCTCCTACACTGCTGGTGGGAATGCAAACTGGTAAGAACACTATGGAGAACAGTATGGTGGTTCTTTGAAAAACAAAAAATAGAGTTGCCATATGACCCAGCAATCCCACTCCTGGGCATATACCCGAAGAAAACTATAATTAAAAAAAATACATGCACCGCAGTGTTCATTGCAACACTATTTACAATAACCCCAAGACATGAAGCAACATAAGTGTCCATTGACAGATGAATGGATAAAGATATGGTACATATATACAATGGAATATTACTTGGCCATAAAAGGATGAAATAATACTATTTTCAGCAACATGAATGAACCTAGAGATTATCATACTAAGCAAATCAGACAAAGACAAATATTACATGATATCACTTCTATGTGGAATCTAAAAAAATGATACAAGGAGTTCCCGTTGTGGCTCAGTGGTTAACAAACCTGTCTAGTATCCATGAGGACATGGGTTTGATCCCTGGCCTTGCTCAATGGGTTAAGGATCTGGCATTGCCGTGAGCTGTGGTGTTGCAGATGTAGCTTGGATCCCGCGTTGCTGTGGCTGTGGTGTAGGCCGGCAGCTATAGCTCCAATTGGACCTCTAGCCTGGGAACCTCCATATGTCACCAGTGTGGCCCTAAAAAAAGACAAAAAGACAAGTAAATAAATAAATAATAAAATGAACCTACAAAACAGAAACAGACTCACAGACTTTGAAAACACACTTATGGTTATCATAGAGGAAAGGTAAGGGAGAGGGATGGATTGAGGGTTTGGGATTGGCCTAAGGCGTATGGAATTAATGGTCAGTGGGGACGTGCTGCATAGCACAGGTACGCTACTCAATATTCTGTGATCATCTATATGGGAAAAGACTCTGAAAAAGAATGGATGTGTATATGTATGACATAATCATTTTACTGTACAGCAGAAATCATCACAACATTGTAAATCAACTATACTTCAATAAAACTTTATGAAAAAAGGCTACTTTCAGCAGTTCCAACAGAAGGGCCCAATGTTTCTCTGAAGAACATAATGACGTCTGTGACACTCACCATCCGCTGACAGTTGGGTCATTAGTTCCTCAAGTTCCTCATCCTTGAGTGTACTAATTCCCATTATTTTCGCAAAGGATTCAATTTTTTTGATTTTGACCCTTGGTCCTTAGGAAAGAAGGGTATTGAAGAAGAATAAGAATAGTGACACTCTAAGAGTGAAAAATGCTTATCATGATCACATATTAGAAACCCCAACTGGAGGGCAAAGAAAAAGGGCACAAAGAAACTATTAATATATATACCTCCCTACATTTAGATTTGTCTGTTGAAAGGAGGGAAACATTGAGAAAGATAACCATTGAGACAAAGGTATCGGTAAACAATATTTATCTCTATAGAGAGGGATTAGATCAGTGGGAAGTGGGGAATTTCCACTTTTTTTTTTGTCTTTTTGCCTTTTCTAGGGCTGCTCCCGTGGCATATGGAGATTCCCAGGCTAGGGGTCTAATCGGAGCTGTAGCCACAGGCCTACACCAGAGCCACAGCAACACGAGATTCAAGCCGTGTCTGCGACCTACACCACAGCTCACGGCAACGCCAGATCCTTAACCCACTGAGCAAGGGCAGGGATCGAACCCGAAACCTCATGGTTCCCAGTCGGCATCGTTAATCACTGCGCCATGACGGGAACTCCAGAATTTCCACTTAAAAAAAAAATTGAGATATAACTGACATATATTAATTTCAGGTGTACAATGTGATTATTCAAAATGTGTATATATTGCGAAATGATCACCATAATAAATCTAGTTAACCTCCATCACTCAATTTTTTCTTGTGGCGAGAACTTTTAAGATCTACTTTCTTAGCAATTTTTTCTTTTTGTCATTTTTGGCTGCCCCTGAGGCATGTGGAGCTCTGGGGCCAGGGATTGGAGCCACAGTCTTGACCTAAGCAGCAGCTACAGCAACACCGGATCCCTAAGCCACTGTGCCAGGTTGGGGATTGAACCTGTGTCCCAGTGGCTCCCAAGAGGCCACTGATCCTGTTGTGCGGGAGCTCCTCCTAGCAACTTTTAAATATACAATAAGGCATTATTCACTATAATAACTATGCTATATATTACATCCCCATGACTTAACTTTCACTTTTCATATCAGCTTTTTAAGTGGTAGAATTAGATAATTTTCTTTTTCTTTTTTCCTTCTTTTGGCTGTCCCCTCAGCATGCAGAAGTTCCTGAGCAAGGGATTGATCCTGAGCCACAGAAGTGATAATGCTAAGTCCCCAACCACTAAGTTACCAGGGAACTCCAGTACTTTGCATTTAAAAAATATTTTTTTCCTGGAGTTCATGTCGTGGCACAGTGGTTAATGAATCCGACTAGGAACCATGAGGTTGGGGGTTCGATCCCTGCCCTTGCTCAGTGGGTTAAGGATCCAGCATTGCCGTGAGCTGTGGTGTAGGTCGCAGATGCGGCTCGGATCCCGAGTTGCTGTTGCTGTGGCTATGTCTGTGGCCAGCTACAGCTCCGATTAGACCCCTAGCCTGGGAACCTCCATATGCCACAGGTGTGGCCCTAGAAAAAGCAAAAAGACAAAAAAAATTTTTTTTTTCTTAATTAAAAACTAAAAGTATAACTTTACACAGAATTAGTATGGAAAGTGCGAATAGGATATCTTTCTTTCTTTCTTCTTCTTTTTTTTTTTTGGCTTTTTGCCTTTTCTAGGGCCACAACCACGGCATATGGAGGTTCCCAGGCTAGGAGTCCAATCAGAGCTACAGCCGCCGGCCTATGCCAGAGCCATAGCAACTCGGGATCCGAGCTGCGTCTGCAACCTACATCAGCTCACGACAACACCGGATCCTTAACCCACTGATCAAGGCCAGGGATCAAACCCACAACCTCATGGTTCCTAGTCGGATTCATTAACTACTGCGCCACGAATGGGAACTCCAGGATATCTTTCTTAATGTCTATCCAGGGGACTCTGCTTCAGTTTTCCATGAGAGGTCATTAGAGAGGAATAGGTAAATCTAATGATTCATGATTGAAATAACCTCCAATCTATACAGTTTTAACCAGAAGACAGTGTTAGGAACTTTCTCCAGTAACACACTTTAACTTATATCCTAAAGGTCAAAGCACCCAAAGAAGAATGAGAGGTTATGAGTCATAACAATCAATCAGTTGGCAGGAAGCAAACTTGGAACATTTAAAAGAAACTGCTGAGGATTTTATTTTTCACTATGCTTTTTACTCACCTTTGAGGGCCTTGACAGCTTTTAACAATCTACTCTTGTATACTTTTCCATCAGCTGTAATATAAGACACAATTAAAGAAATAGGTTAAATAATAGAAAGATTAACAAAGACAGCACAAAGACAATACAACATTCATAACCTTAGGGGGGAAAAAAAAACCTGTTCAGATTTGTTCAGAAGTTATTCTATTTTACCCTCAAGTAAGAATGAAACCAAAGATGAAGAAAGCTTTCACTGATATAAATCCACCTATTGGTTGAGTTAAAATAGCCTTATTGCCTAGTTTCTCCCCTTTTCCTTCCTTTTATTACTTCCTGGGTTTCCATTTTTGCCTTGGTCATAATTTAGATTAGGCAGTGCACTCAGAGGGACAGGATAATTTAGCCTTTATGGTGGGAGACGAGTGAAAGATGTCAATTTTCAGTATTAAAATTTAAGCAACAAGAACAGAGTTTCTTATGTGAGAATCGTGTTTTCTAAATAGGTTTTATCGGGTATACACATATATAATTTCATTAGTTTCCACACTCACGTCCATGAAACCACGCTTCAAGGGATGTACTAAATACTGACCGTGAATTGGCAGTGTTTTCAGCAGCTCCTTATATTCCTTATCGGTGAGTTCTAGTCCCATTTTCCTCAGCACATTGTCCAGATTACTGAGATTAACCATCTCTCCTGATGGAAATTGTTAACATGTAACAATTTTAGAAATGGACTGATGATTTCAAATTATGAAAAAGATTACCTAATGCAAACTGAGGATGAAACTTGTTAAACTATGTAGATTCAAAGGACATGTGGATGGGTGAATAAAGTTAGAAATATACTTCATACTTTTTTTTTTGTCTTTTTAGGGCCGCACCCATGGCACATGGAGGTTCCCAGGCTAGGAGTCGAATTGGAGCTGTAGCTGCCGGCCTACGCCAGAGCCACAGCAACATGGGATCTGAGTTGCATCTGTGACTTACACCACAGCTCATGGCAACGCCGGATCCTTAAACCCGCTGAGCGAGGCCAGGGATTGAACCCTCAACCTCATGGTTCCCAGTCGGATTCCTTAACCCCTGAGCCACGACGGGAACTTCATAATTCATACTTTCAATAGAAGCAAAAGAAAAGCTTATATAATTCCAGATACAAATCAAATGCCATTGTATTTCCTAAAGTATTTGGTCCTTTGACACAGTAATCATATTTCCTAGGTATCCTACACAAATCTTACATTGAGATTGAACAGTGTGTCAACCTATATTTTGGTTGTTTAGACAACGGTGAAGTAGAAAACAGTTTTAGTAAAAACTGCACATGATATAGGTGTATTAAGGAAAAATGCCAAATCAAGCAGTAAAATTATAAAACAAACATTTAACCATTAAATTTGTACGGAGTCAACTTAGCATGTCAATAATAGCCCAAAGTGAATACTACTGTTTAAAAAGTCTTTAAAAAAATAAAATATTATGGTCTTAGTTAATAAAGAGTCCCTTTCACCCCAACTTCTTACTTACCTGTAAAAGCTTTTGCGTCATCCATCGCCACATCCAAATCAACCATTTCATTCTCTGTAAGAAAAGACAATTCAGGCACAGAAAATATCTTAGAGAAAAATAATATGAATTTAAATTATAATATAAAGTGTTGGAATTCAGCTATTTTCATGATTTTTTTTTAGTATCTTTCGACCGAAAATAAGCCAGAAACACAAAAGAAGATCAAAATATTAAAGTGAACATTCTCTTAATTAATACCAGGTTTTGTTACACAGATGGGGCAAGTTTAATAGTAGTCCCTTCTAATAGGCCTCTTCCTTTTTTCAAACCTAGTGTTGGGAACATATTTCAATAGATAAGATCGAATTTGAAACCTAGAAGTAATTTATTTACACAGGCATCTGACCTTTAAACCTTAACAGTATGCTACCTTCTCACTCTCTAAATTTTACTTACGTTCTCCACTGCTGCCAGGACTGCAAACTATTTGAAAGCAAGGGTCATGCCTTAATTTTCTTTATTTATGTGTCTATTTATTTCTTTATGTCCATTCTATAATTCAGTGTTTTGCATATCATTTGTCCTAGCTAAAAAAATAAATTTCAGTGGTACAGAAATGCACTGTTGGGTGAGAAAATATTATTCTGTCATTTAAAAAAAAAAAATCAAGGATTCTAGGAGTTTCTGTCGTGGCTCAGCGGAAATGAATCTGACTAGTATCCAAGCGGCCACAGGATCAATCCCTGGCCTCGCTCAGTGGGTTAAGGATCTGGCGTTACCATGACCTGTAGTGTAGGTTGCAGACGCGGCTTGGATCCCGCGTGCTATGGCTGTGGTGTAGGCTAGTAGCTATAGCTCCAATTTGACCCCTAGCCTGGGAACCACCAATGCCACGGGTAAGGCCCTGAAAGACAAAAAAAAAAAAAAAAAAAAAAAAAAAATTCAAGGTTTCTAAAAATACTTTCTTGGTAACAGTATCTTTTCTGGTAGGAAGCATTTTGAGGACCCCTAGCTAATATGTGGGGCCATGATTACCAGCATACTAAACCCAGGGCGAGTGAGGTTTTAAACTGCAAGCCAGGCCAGCCAAAACTGTTTTCCATATTAAGGTCAAATACAGGTAAGGGTAGCAGAGAAGATGTTTACTAGCAGCAGTAGCCTGCCTTAGCTACATCTCCCAAGCACCAGCTGAGAACAGAACACCGAAATAAGGGAGAAGAATGACTTGTTCATGTTGATTGGCGTGTTCTGGCTCTGCTGAAAGATGTGTTGTCTGGCTTTCTGACAGAAGCTTGCTTTTCATCAGGTGTTTATTCAGAGCCACCTGCTCTGCATTTGAATCCAATATGGAAATCTTAGCCTGAGGCTCAATCTTTAGCAATTTCTTTCTAATGAATTATCCTAACTTTGATTTTGACATTTTTATCAAGCTTAATTGGTATTATTGAGTCATTGATGCAACTTTATCTTACTTAAAAAAGGTATACATGGCAGGGAAGGAAAGAAAGAAGCTATATGAAGCAAATTTGGCAAAATGATAACATCTGTTAGCTTCAGCCAGTGTGGGCTATACTCTTCTCCATTTTTACGTGTATTTAAAATATTTCATAAGTTTTTCAAAGAGAATGAAAAAAAGGTTTACCTTCAGAAAACTTTATATATAGAAACCCTAAGATTCCCCCTACACATAGTGGTATCTGACATACTTACCATCAATTGGCAGATGGGTCAGTAAGTCCACATGGTCTTCTTTCTCAAGCTGGATTTCCATTTCTTCCATAAGGGTGTCCAGGTTATTGACACTGATTTTTTTCCCTTAGGAAAGAAGAGGATGTACATAAGAAATATGAGTAAATCCAAGAAGTGGAAGATGCTATTTTTGAGTATGCCTTCACCTTAAGCTGAAGGGGAGTGAAACATTGGCTATTTAAGTGAACCCAGAGAGTCAGCGTTAGAGTCAAGGAGAGAAAATGCTCTCTCAACACTGTGCTGTAACTTTTAACTGGACTAATCACAGATAAAATCGAAGAATCAGACAAGTATGATGAATTGTGGTAAAGATAACCAACCTAAATGAAGTAAAAATTTCAAACTTGCTACATATTACTAGTAATGACTTCTTCAAATGTAGTTATACCCAAAGAACAGTAGGTTATGAGGCATAAATTCAGCATCAGTAAACCAGTGGAATATTGATGAAGTAACATTCTCATCAGAACATTTAAGAAGCAAATGCACAACACAATAAGTTTTAGGTGCTGTTCTTTTTTTTTTTTTTTTGTCTTTATAGGGCCGCACCTTCTGCATATGGAGGTTCCCAGGCTAGGGGTCCAATTGGGGCTGTTGCTGCCGGCCTACGCCAGAGCCACAGCAACACAGGATCCGAGCCGAGTCTGCGACCTACACCACAGCTCATGGCAATGCCGGATTCTTAACCCACTGAGCGAGGCTGGGGATCGAACCCACAACCTCGTGGTTTCTAGTCAGATTCATTAGCCACTGAGCCACGACGGGAACTCCAGGTGCTGTTCTTATGATTCTTACCTTTGAGAGACTTCACACTATCTAGTAATCTCTTCTTATACACCTTTCCATCTCCTATGAGATATGGTAAAATTCAAGTCAAAAAGGATGAGAAACTATATCATTTTATAAGACATTTTACACAATTCACCTAGAAATTCATTCTGTTTCACCTTCACATTATAACAGAAGG
Organism: Phacochoerus africanus; assembly: GCF_016906955.1. Lineage (NCBI taxonomy): Eukaryota > Metazoa > Chordata > Mammalia > Artiodactyla > Suidae > Phacochoerus > Phacochoerus africanus. The sequence continues at coordinate 16,493,428 of NC_062557.1, forward strand.
TAAAGACTATTCTTAGTGTGGCCAATTTATTCCCTATTTCGAACTCATGGCAGCAGTTGATACAGTTCACACACACACACACACACACACACACACACACTTCTTTCTTCTCATTCTTCTCATAGGCCCATGAGGTATTCCTATAATATATGTTTAGGTCTAATGGTAGATCCCATAAAGGGATGATATTAAAGAGAATAACATAAAACAATATTGAAATAAGAAAAAAATTTGTTCTCTAAACAAAATCTTTTCATAAATGGAGATAAAATTCAACAGGGATATAGAACCTGCAAGATCAACCCATCCCCACAGGTGCTATCTGTCCCCAGAGGCCTCCATTCTGTGGCAGGATGCCTGCAGAGTTGACAGAGGCCCTAGCATTTGGCATGTGCCTGCAATAGTGTCCATTATAGTCCATCTGCTTTTTTTCTGTATTTCTATCCTGCTCTCTCAGAGCCAATATCCTAAGAATGCTGCATTTCTCACAGTTGGCCCCTTGAGAGAAATCTGGGGGGAATGCTAGACATAGTGAGTTGCCACAGCCTCAGGTACATTTGGGGAGGATTCAAATTGGCACTGAGCATTTGCTACCCAGGGTGCTAATTCTGCCATCAGGGGCATTAGCCCCCTTGGTGAGGTGTAGTCTCATTCTTGGCTGGGGAACAATTAACCACAGGAACTAAGTGGGAGGGGAGAAGAATGTCTACATGTGGGGGTCTCTGGGTAGGAGGCACAGGTGAAGCAGAGGCTGGCCTCTAGGGTCTTTGCAAGTGAGCCTATGCAGGTGCCCAAGAGGTAAAATTTTTGAGGAAGTGACTTGTTGGGCCACTGACCAATCAGAATAGATACAGACAATATTAGCACATGGTTCTGAAGGTCCCCTGCCCTAGGTGTTTACAATTTAGTTGCTGGATTGTGGGGAAATGGGAGGGCTTCTGGGGAGGGGATTGAGGATGTGGGGTGTGTTCAGGGTGATAGAGAAGAATTTAGCTGTGTAGCTGTTACAATAAAAAAAATATTTAACCATTTGGCTGAATAGAAAAGAAAGGTTTATCACTTCCAAATTAAAACACAAGTGACAAAAAAAAAAAAGTTTCTTACGTTTGACCTGCATTTTTCTTAGAGGTTTTCTTGGGGCACTGGACTATTATCACCCAGAAGCCCACAAAACCACTTTCCCTGAGTACCATGATGGTAGGTTAACTACTCACTAGAGATTGGCAGAGTTTTTGACAGCATCAAGTGTTCCTTTTCAGTGAGCTTGATTCCCATCTTCCCCAGCACATTTTTAAAGTCACTGGCTTCAACTTTTTCTCCTTTGAATAGATGGGAATTGTGTCAGATGATAATATTAATATTAAGAGATCTAATTATTGCAAATTATGAAAAACATAATCTTGTATATTATTTTTAACTTCAAGATGAATTTAAGTACATGAGATGGCTTCACCTACCTACAGTTATTGTGAAATTCAGTACTTGAAAAGGTTCTTTAATTCAAATAAGAAGATAACACATCTATTCTGTGTATGGGTCTATATGGGAGGGAATAATATGGGGGCAGTATAACTGCCCAATGACTTATGATGGCAGGTAGAATCTACATAATTCTACAGGAAAGTAATATCTCTGCTAGTACTTCATAACTCGAATTATGGAACTGTCTATTCATAGTGATCACATTTCCTTATGCAAAAACTCCATATTGAGATTCACTGTGTTCACCTATATTTTGATTCTTTAAACACAAGAGAAATGGGTGCACACTACTGGCCCAGACATTGAACAAATTAATATTCGTTCTTGACAGTGCCCACACTTTCCCCAAATTTCTAATATCTAAACTGTTGTCAATTAGACAAAATCATCAGTAAATAGGTAAAAGAGCAGAGTGAACTTACTAATGATGACTGGAGGGAGTAAATTACTGCTTTAAAAGGTGAATCTCTATAAAGCTTCAAGATCTCAATTTCATATATTATACCAATTCTTACTCACCTGTAAAAGTGTTTGCTGCATCCATCAGCACATCCAAGTCAACCTTTTCATCTTCTGTAAGAAAAGAAGATGGTAAGACTTGAAAACATACAAAATTCTTAAAGAAATACGCAAAGGAAAAAGACAGTCTCTTTAATAAGCGCTTTGGGAAAACTGGATCACTTTCTTATACCATATACCAAAATAAACTCAAAATGGATTAAAGACTTTAATGTAAGGTCTGAAACCATAAAATTCCTAGAAGAAAACAGTCAGTGAGCTCTTCGATATCAGTCTTAGCAATATATTTTTTGATCTGTCACCTTAGGCAAGGGAAACAAAAGCAAAAATAAATGGAACTACATCAAACTAAAGTGCTTTTGAACAGCAAAAACAAAAAACAAAAAACCATCAACAAAATGAAAAGAAAAACTACTGAATGGGAGAAGATATTTGCAAATGATATATCCAGTAAGGGGTTGATAGCCAAAATCTATAAGTAACTCATACAACTCAATATAAAAACCAAACTGATTAAAAAATGGGCAGAGGACCTGAACATACACATGCCAACAGCCCCAACATCATTAATCATCAGGGAAATGTAAATCAAAACCACAATGAGTTACCACCTCAAACTTGTCAGAAAGGCTATTAACAAAAAGACAAGAAATAGGCGTTCCCGTCGTGGCTCAGCAGGCTAAGAACCGACTACTATCCGTGAGGACGTAGGTTCGGTTCCTGGCCTTGCTCAGTGGGTTAAGGATCCAGTGTTGCAGTGAGCTGTGGTGTAGATTACAGGTTCGGCTTGGATCTGGTGTTGCTGTGGCTGTGGTATAGGCCAGTGGCTGCAGCTCCAATTTGACCCCTAGCCTAGGAACCTCCATATGATGTGGGTGCAGCCCTAAAAAGACCCATCCCCCAAAAAAGACAAGAAAGAACAAGTGTTGGGGAGGATGTGGAGAAAAGGCAACACCCGTGCCTGTTGGTGGGACTGTAAGTTGATGCAATTACTATGAAGAACAGTATGGAAGTTCCTCAAAAATTTAAAAACTGAACTACCATGTGATGCAACAATTTTGCTTCTGGGTGTTTATCTGAAGAAAATGAGAATACTAATTGTAAAGATAGGGGGAGGGAGTGGGATGGACTGGGAATCTGGGGTTAATAGATGAAACTATTGCATTTGGAATGGATAAGCAGTGAGATCCTGCTGTATAGCACTGGGAACTATATCTAGTCACTTGGAGGATAATGTGAGAAAAAGAATGTATATATATGTGTGTGACTAGGTCACTTTTCTGTACAGTAGAAAATTGACAGAACACTGTAAACCAAATATAATGGAAAAAGTAAAAATCATTAAAAAAACCCAAACAAAAGATATATATACTTCTATGTTCACTACAGCATTATTTACAATAACCAAGCTATAGTCATGACAAGAAGCAACCCAGGTATCCCTAGATAGATGAATGGATAAAGAAGATGTGATACATATATACAGTGGAATATTATCCATAAAAAGAATGGATTATTTATATTTCCAATAATATGGATGGACCTACAGAGTATCATGCTAAGTAAAATAAGTTGGGCAGAGAAAGACAAATACCATATGAATTTAGTTATATGTAGAATCTAAAAGAAAAACAAAACAAAACAAGATAGAAACAGACTCATATATATAGAGAATAAGCTGGTGGTTGCCAGAGGGGAGGAAAGAGGGGGGATGGGTAAAATAGGTGAAGAGAATGAAGAGGTACAAACTTTCAATATAAAATAAATAAATTGTGGGATGTAATGTACAACATAGGGAATATAGTCAATAATAGTATAATAACTTTGTGTGGTCACAGATGGTAAATAGATTATTGTGATCATTTTATAATATATAAAAACAGAATCACTATGTTGTACACCTGAAACTTATGTAATTTTTATGTCAATTATAAATCAATAAAATTCTTAAAGATGTGATGTGTGGAATTCCAATAATTCTTCATGCTTTATTTTAGAATTTTTATTATGTTTTAATCCACAAGAACTTATAACAGGTGAAAGAAGATTTAAGCTTTAAGTATATATCCAATATCTGTGGCTGCTGCATAGACTGACAGCTGCAGCTCTGATTCAACCCCTAGCATGGGAACCTCCATATGCAGTGGGTGTGGTCCTCAAAAGGAAAAAAGAAAAGTAATGGATTTATTATTATTTGACAATGAATTAATAAAAATTAAAACGTTTTCATTTAAAATACAATTAATATTAATAAATAGACATAAATCACAAAGCCAGAAAAGCTCCTCAATAAAACTTTAAGATCCACCTCCTAAAGTAATGAAATAAAAACAAAAGCAAACAAATGGGACCTAAATAAACTTGAAAGTTTTTACACAGCAAAGGAAACCATAAACAAAATGAAAAAAACCCACAGAATGGAAGAAAATATTTGCAAATGAAGCTACTGACAAGGGATTAATCTCCAAAATACACAAACAGCACATGTAGCTCAATATCAAAAAACCAAACACAATCAAAAAATGGGCAGAAGATCTAAATAGACATTCTTCCAAAGAAGACATACAGATGGTCTAAAAGCACTTGAAAAGATGCTCAATATTGCTAATTATCAGAGAAATACAAATCAAAGCTACAATAGAGTATCACTTCACACCGGTTAGAATGGCCATCATCAAAAGGTCTACAAACAGACTTCCCTTGTGGCGCAGTGGGTTAAGGATCTGGCGGAGTCACTGCAGTAGCTCCACTCATTGCTATGGCATGGGTTTGATCACTGGCCCAGGAACTTTCATATGCCACAGGCACAGCCAAAAAAAGTTTACAAACAACAGATGCTGGAGAGAGTGTGGAGTAAAAGGAATCCTCCTACACTTGATGGGAATGTAAATCAGCAAAACCACTGTGGAGAACAGTATGGAGGTTCCCTAAAAACTAAATATAGAACTACCATATGATTTAGCAATCCCACTCCTGGGCATATATCCAGAGAAAACCATAATTCAAAAAGACGCATGCAACCCAATGTTCATCGCAGCACTGTTTACAATTACCCTGAGGCATGTCCCTTGAGATGAATGGATAAAGATGTGGTACGTACATACAAAGGCTTACTAGTCAGCCATAAGAAAGAAGGAAATAATGCCATTTGCAGCAATATGGATGCAACCAGAGATTATTATACTAAGTGAAGTCAGACAGAGAAAGACAAATATCGTATGATATCACTTCTATGTGGAATCTAAAAAATGATACAAATGAACTTATTTACAAAACAGAATTAGATTTATAGACTTTGAAAACAAATTTATGGTTACCAAAGAAGAAAGGTGGGAGGCAGGAGGGCTAAATTAGGAGTTTGGGATTAACATATACACACTACTATATATAAAACAGATAATCAACAAAGACCTACTATATATCATAGGGAACTCTACTCAATATTCTGTGATAACCTATGGGAAAAGAATCTGAAACAGAACGGATATATATGTATATATATAACTGAGTCACTCTGCTGTACACCTGAAACTAACACAACATTGTAAATTGACTATACTCCAAGGTAAAGTAAAAATAAACATTTAAACAAACAAAACAAAAAGTAGCTGAATTAATAAAAACAATTTAAGAGTGTAAAGAAGTTCTGAGACTCAAAACTTTGCGAGCCACTAGGCTAGAGGGTACACACCACAATAGGCAAGATTCAGTTTGCTTTTTGTTGCCTAATCCAACTTGAGCATATATTTACTATCTAGCTCAGGAAAGCCTCCTCCTCAAGCCTTGCTGGCTCTCTTGTATTTTTGCATTTTCCTCTGGACTGTAGGCACCTCTGAGGGCAGACACTGTGTCTCTGTTCCTCTTGTACCTAAACAGTCTTTCTAGTAAACACATTGCACAGAAAAAGTATAAATATTTGCCAAGAAAATAAAGCTATATCAACAAAATGCTGGTGTATTGTTGGCACTCAAATATTTGCTAAATGAATTAATAAAAGAAATGTATTTAATACTCATGACTTTGATCCTTGAATTACAAAGTCTTGCTCTAGGAAAAGATATTCTTTCCACTTCTTAGGATTCCATGTTATTACAAAGAAACCTGAAACCAGCTCTGGCACCAGTCTAATGTTAGCTACCAAGCTCAGTTTGGGTGCTCTGGTGAAGAAAATACAGACTATTCTCCTCCTTTTCTTCAGTCTGGGCCCTTTCAGTTCAGCCCAGAAACCCTCTCTGACATGCTGTTTTTAAAAAATCTGTCTGTATACTTGTGTGTGTGTGTGTATAATATATACATTAATAAAATATATAATATATTTTGCTTTTTAGCTTACAGCTGTGGTGTGGGTTTGACCTCTGGAAACTTCCTCATGGCCAAAAATATCCATCTATAGTCTTCAAAACAAACATCATCAATATATTGATAAAATAAGGCTGTGTGTAATTTCAGGATACTGGGAATATATAACTAAAACATGATATGCATATATGGCAAAGGATCTTATTTTATTTTATTTTTGTCATCTTTTTAGGGCCACACCCATGGCATATGGAAATTCCCAGACTAGGGATCAAATTGGAGCTGCAGCTGCCAGCCTACACCAAAGCAACAGCAATGCCACAGCTACAGCCACTGCAATGCAGGATCCAAGCTGCATCTGCAACCTACTCCACAGCTCACAGCAATGCTGGACCCCACTGAGCAAGGCCAGGGATGGAACGGAATTCTCATGGATCCTAGTTGGGTTTGTAACCCGATGAACCACAACAGGAACTCTTTTAAATCTTTTCCTTTCTCTTTTCTTTTTTCTTACCTTTGCATCTTTTCTTATCATTCTTCCTTACTCAATTGGCTGATACCTTGTATCTAAATGTCTGATAAGCACCTCAATTATGTCCTAAACATCATTTTCTCTTGATTCTGCTCCTTCTTCTGTTCCTCTTCCATTCCTCTTTTTTTGTTTTGTGGCAGTCATATGATCTATAAACCTCTGGTTCACACTTTTATTCTCTCCTTCCCTTTCACCTACCACATCAAACCAGTGTACCGCATATATTACCTGTGTGGTTCCCTAAATAAGACTCTTATTATCCGGACTTTGTAAGGTTCTATCATTTGGACTTCAAAAATGGCCTGCTTCTGGTTTTCTTTCCCAAATACGTCTTTATTTACTACTTGCAGGGTAGATTGGTCATTGTCTACAGGATAAAGGTGTCTTGAAGGCTTACCAGTTACTGGGAGGTGGGTCTGCAGGTCCTGGATCTCGTTTGCTTCGAGTCTGAACCCAGTGTTTTGTAAAACATTTCTTAGGTCACTGACACTAACCTTTCCTCCTTAATAAAAACAAGAAAAAGTAGATAAGGATGTTACACAATGAAAAATTCAGGCTCTCAACCCCTACCTAGAAATGAAAGCCCAAAGAAGCTATTATAGCAAGTTGTATGGGAGTCAGGAACAAAATATAATCCCATAACTAAACTTCTAGAAGTTTTATATTGAGGAGAAAACAAGAAAGAAAGAGTTCGGCAACTCTGGTAAATGAGGCAAAGACAAAACCCAAATCATGTTATTCTGGTCAAAAGTAATTTGAAACTTTTACAATAAATACGCTCTTAATGTAATTTATACATAAAGAAAAACTAGTTAATGCAGCAGATTTTCTAAATATAAAAAGACAAGAGGAAAACACAGAAGGAATGACTGATATAAACACATAAAAATAAAAAATGTCTATATATCAAAAAACAACATAATGGACAGAGAGTAGATTGGTGGTTGCCCAGGCCTGGGAGAGTTAGAAAGAATGGGGCGTGACTGCTAATTGCTACAGAGTTTCTTCTTGGGTGATGAAAATATTCTAAATTGATTGTAATGATGGTTGCACAACTCTGTTAATATACTAAAACAAATTGAATTATACACTGAATTTATGGTACATGAATTATATTTCAATAAAACAAAATATGCAACATAAAATAAAAATGCAACTGGGAAAATATCTTCTATAGATATGACAATGTGCTAATATCTTTGTAAAGAAGTCATTCAAATTAATAGGAAAAATGTTCAGATTCCAGAGGATAATGTGCAAGAGGCCAGACAAATAATTAAAATATTAAAAGAGGTAATGATATAAAAATATTTTCAACTTAATTTTATAACAAAAAATATAATTCCATTTTTCATCCATCAAATTAGCAAGGGTCAAAAAATGTGAAAATAATATATTGTGGCTAGCACATAATGGTAATGGATATTCTTATTCATTTATATACATTGAAGCCTTAAATATGTTAAGATCCTTTGACCTGTAATTCCAGTTGTAAGACTCTATCCAAAGAAAATGACTTTAAAGTTGAATCAGTATGTATAAAGATCACAGGTATGGAGTTCCCATTGTGGCTCAGTGGTAAAAAAACCCAACTAGCATCCTCGAGGATGTGGGTTTGATCCCTGGCCTTGCTCAGTGGGTTAAGGATCTGGCACTGCTGTGAGCTGTGGTGTAGGTCTCAGACACAGCTCAGATCCAGTGTTGCTGTGGCTGTGGCACAGGCCAGCAGCTGCAGCTCTGATTCGACCCATAGCCTGGGAACTTCCATATGCCTTGGGTTGTGGCCCTTTAAAAAAAAAATGACCACAGATTTAAAAGAGCAAAACATTGGAGACTATCTAAATGTTCAAAAAGAATTGAATAATTAAGTAAATTATAATACAACATGATGACATAGTCTTTAAAAATGATGTTTACAAAGAATTTTTAAATAACATGAAATTCTTACACTAAAACTTTTAAGATTAAGTGTAGGCTATATAAAATATACTGTAGTTTAATATACAACACGGAAAAAAAGAACAAAGAGAACTATAGTTGACCCTTGAATAATGCAGGGGTTAGGGGCGCCAATCCTCTGCAGTGAACATCCGAGTATAACTTTATAGTCAGCCCTCCATGTTCACAGTTCTGCCTCCTCAGATTCAACCAACCGCAGATCATGTAGTACTGTAGTATGCATCCATATTTAAGTGAACCTGTGGAGTACAAACCCCTGTGGTTCAAGGGTCAACTCTATAATAACAAGGTAATATTACTTGGGGTGAGTAGTTACATTTTTTCTCTGTATGCCACCCTATATTTTCCAGGTTATTTTTAAATATGCAGGACACGTGGGTATTTGTTGAGCAAATGAATCATTTTCTGATTATATATTTAGTAAAAACTATTACAACAATCTCAGATTTTATTGTCCTTATCCTTTTTTTTTTCCACTCACCTTTGAAAAGTTTCACACCCTCCAGTAGGTCTTTCTCAAACACCTTTTTATCAGCTGTAAGAAAAAAACACTATTTTTTGATGATTCATAGGCATCAGTGTTTACTTTCAGAAAGGGAAAACTTAGAAATTTATCACAATTCATTCTCAGTGAAATGAAAAGTATTTAGAAAATTCAATGTAGTGAATCTGTCCACTGGACAGAATACAAGGCTATTGTTAGTGGCAGCCTATTGTGCTGAAATACACATAACTTTTTCTTTCCCATTTTTTCTTGACTATTTTGGCTTCATTTTTTATTTCTTCATTTTTCCTACCCTTCTGCCCTTTCATTTTCCAGTGTATACTTTAGATTTTTTCCCAAAGGGACAAAAGAACTTGTTTTTCTTATGAAGGGACTTCTGACTAAAGAGGTCCTAGTTTCCTAAACCAACATCTAAACGATAAGAACAGGAATTTAAACAATGCTAGAATTGAGGCTCTAAAAAATATTTTTAATTGACATAAATCAAACATTAGAATTCTCATATAAAACCTTACAACTAACATTCCCTAAAGTTTTCTTTTGGAGGGCAGGGACTCGAGGAAACAAGGTCCCTACAGAAAGGTCCCTGTCCATCTAGAGCTTAGTATAGTGCTATGTACATAACAGAGCCTCAATAAATGTTTGTTGAAGGAATAAATTTTTAGACTTCAGTGAAACAGAACACACTCAAAGTGCTTACCAGAAACTGGCAGAGTTTTAAGAAGCTCTTTGTGTTCCTTATTTGTGATCTCTATTCCCATGTCTTTCAGAACATTTTTCACATCTTCAGTATGAATCTTCTCTCCTTTAGAAAGGGAAACATGCATATATAAAACAACCTTCCCAGGTGCAGGGAGAAGAACAAGGCATAATGAAGGCTATTTTAGCTATTCAGAATCAAGGAGGGGAGTCAGAAAATTTTCTTTAAATCTAAGTAAAGAGAATCTCATAATGATAAGGCAATACCATATATAATAAGTAAGATAGAGATTATATAATTTCTTAGTAATTTAGTTGCTGTTTGATGGCTAATATAAATAATTTGATCATTAATATAACAGCTGTATTATTTTCTGTCTTTTTTTCTCTTCTTCCTTCTTCTCCATCCCTTCCTCTGGGCCTCCCTCTCCATCTTCTTTTTATTCTGTTGCCTGAACTGCAGGAATGTTTTTTGTTTTTGTTTTTGTTTTTCTATTTTTGATTGCATCTTCTTTATGTTTTCTTGTTCCTTATTAAAATGAACTGTGATTAAATCAATTCTCTTCCCTAATTTAGGTAGCATTTTTGTCACCAAAGCTTTGAATTCTTCGGTCAATTGTTTGTTTCACTTTTTTTTTTTCCAGGAGTTTTCTTTTTCTCTCTTGAGAGTAGTTCCTCTGTCTTTTCATTTTACTTAACCTCCTCTGTCTCTATGAATGTAGGTGAAACTGTTACCTATTGCAGTCTTAAAGGGGTGTTCTTATGTGGAAGCATTCATATGCAGACTCTGTGCCCAGGGTCTTTGGAGAGAGAGCTGGATTTGATGTGGATGCAAGTCAGGTCTTTCCTCAGGATGTGCTGACAGCTATCCCTTGGTAGGGGTTGTGCCTTGTGATGGGGGAGCTAGAGCCTGCACAAGGTGTAAGGGGGGACTTCCTCTCTGTTCAGTGCCATCACTGCCCTGTCATAGGCAGGATATGCTTCCAAGTTGCTGGAGCAGAAGACCTGAGGATTGGGCTCAAGCTGGCTTTGTTCCCTTTTAGTGTGCGTTTTTCCATCTTTCCTCTCTGGGACCTTTGCCCCAAAGGAGGGGAATGCTAAACCAAGTGGGGCTCCCGTGCCTACGGAGGTGATGCTTTGCCTTTGTAGGTATTTGTGGCTCTGCTCAGACACAGCCCATGGCTGTCTTTTCCCCTGTCATGGCTCTCCTATGTCTAGTGCTGCACTACAGCAGGGAATGAGCAGGGCCAGGGTGTTCGCTTGGCTGGGATACGAGAGTATAGTGAGACAGTCATGGGAATTCTGTGCTGCTGTCAGAAGTCTGGGCTGCTTCTGGGGCACCGCTTGAGTAAGTGCCAACAATGGCTGCTGCCACCCCAGTAGGGCTACACCTTGGGTTCCTGGGTTGCCTCTGCATTCTTAGATTTAGTGTTTTCCTGGGTCCTGGTCACCCTAGACCCAGTGCCGAGCTGTGGTGTGGAGTAAATGGGGTAGGGGTGTTCATCTGGGTTGGAATGGGGAGCATGGTGAGACAGCAGCCTCTAGGGTGACCACTCTCTGCCCCGCTTGGGGGCATAGGAGCACTTGTGTACTCCTCACGAGTGGACTCTTGGTTTCTCCAGGCATTCTGTGTGACCCAGTGGTTCTCCAAGCAGCACATATAGGACAGAAAAGAAGGGGGCTTCTTTCCTATGTGTAGGACTCCAGGACCTGGGTCACTCTGGCCAGTGTCTGCCCATACCTTCTCCCCTTCCCTCTGAGTCCCCTCCTAGGGGCACATCCTGACCAGATGCTTTTCTTCCCATTCTACCCTTTTGTGTGTATATCTTTACAGGCTTGGTTGTACAGGAGCCTTTCTGCCAGTTTCCGGTTCACATTCTGTAAGAATTGTTCCACATGTATTTTTGATGTGTTCATCGGAGGAGGTAAGTGCCATGTCCTCTTACTCTGCCATCTTGATCTCCCTCTTTCAAAATTGCATTTCTGGCACTTTCTCCACTTCAGTTAAAGACAAGCCTATCCTTTCCGTTGTTCAAGACAAAAGTCTTAGAATCATTCTCGATTTCTCCCCTAACTCACTTTCCATCAAGAAATCCATTTGTCTCCTTTTACTATTTTTTTGAGACATAATTGGCATATAACATACTAGTTTAAGGTGTATAGCATAATGATTCATTATTTGTGTACATTACACAATGATTACCACAATAAGTCCAGTTAACATCCATTTCCACAGTGATTCCTTTAAAAATATATCAAGAATCCAACTACTTTTCATCGCGTGTATTGCTTTCTGCCCTGGTATCAATCACCATCATCTCCAGCATGGATTGCTCTAAAAGCCCCCTAAATCGTTTTCCTGTTTCTACCCTTGGTTTCTTTCCTCCACTTTGTCAACCACCACTCCTTTACCCACCGTCTATTCTCCACACAGGATTCAGAAAGCTCTGATGAAAGAACAGGTGGGATTATATCATGCCTCTGCTCTCAACCCTGCAATGGCTTCCCATTTCTCTTAGAAAAGAAGCCCAAGTCCGTCAGGGCTTTCATGGCTCTGACTAATCTTGTACCCATCACCTCTCTTCTCATCTCCTTTTTTTTTCCTTACTCAGCATTAGCGACATCAGCCTTCTTGCTGTTTCTTGAATACTCCCATCTTCGGGCTTTCATCATTGTCCCCCCCTCACTTTTTTTTTCTGGCCATCCCTTAGCATAAGAAGTTTCCGGGGTAGGGATCAGATCTGGGTCACAGATGCAACCTACACTGCAGCTGCAGCAATGCCAGATCCTTTAACCCACTGCACCAGGCTGGGGATCGAACCTGCAACCCTGTGGTCATATTCTTAACCAACTGTGCTACAGGGAGAACTCTGTCCTTGTCCCTTTTGCCTGCAACACTCTCTGTCTAGGAGTCCCCACATGGCTAAAACCCTCATCTCCTTTAGATTTTAAAAAAATTAAAAAATTGTATTTGCTCAAATGTTACCTTCTAAGAGGCCTGATTTTCTATTTAAGACGACAACTTCCCCGTTCCCCATCATACCTTGTTCTCCTTGTCTCCTTTACTCTAGTCTACTTTCCATTTTTTCCTACAGCACTTACCACTTTCCAACGTACTATATAATGCACCTACTTATTATGTTTATTATTTACTGCTTGTTTCCCATGCTAGAAAGCTCCAAGGGGAAGTGATATTTATTTGATCTGTTTACTGATGTATCATAAGTACCTAGAACAATGCCTAATGTACGGTAAGTGCTGAATAAATAATTGTTAAATTAATGAAAGGAGGAAAAAATATTGTGTTAAAATATAGTTCCATATAAAACTTTAAGGCCATGTAATAATTGTAACATCTCACTCACCTGTAATATTTTTAACTTTATCCATCAACACATTTAAATCAATCTTCTCATTCTCTTTAAGATTAAAAAAAAGATTTTTAGAAAAATGGCATAAAAAACATAAATTGTGAAACAGAATCCTGAAATTCAACTATTTTGAAAACATTTCCCTAGAAGTTTATTATTTTTTCATGTCAGAGACTGCTCAACTTAATTAAAAAAGCTCCAGCATTTCACCCTCTAAAAACCTACACAGCACTTGCATGAGCAAGTTTTAAAGCACTCTCCTTTCTTTTGAGACACTTCATTATTTATTAGGTTAATCTTTCTCAGGAAGCAGTCTGAAACTTTTAAGATTTTAAAAATTTCATTTAAAAATAATGTCTCCTCCTGAGCATCGATCCAGAGAAAACCATGACTTGAAAAGACACATGTACTCCAATATTCATTGCAGCACTGTATACACTACCCAAGACATGGAAGCAATCTAAATGTTCATCGACAGAGGAGTGGATCAAGAAGATGTGGTACATATACACAATGGAATAATACTCAGCCATTAAAAAGAAAGAAATAACGGCATTTGCAGCAACATGGATGGACCTAGAAATTATCATGCTAAGCTAGAGAGACACCAACATCATATGCTATCACATGTGGAATCTAAAAAAAAGACACAATGAACTTCTTTGCAGAATAGATACTGACTCAGAGACTCTGAAAAACTTACGGTTTCCAAATGATACAGGTTGAGGGGTGGGGGGATGAACCTGGGGTTTGGGATGGACATGCTATAAAATTTGGTTGTGGTGATCATTGTACAACTATGAATGTAATAAAATTCATTGAGTAATACCCCCCCCAAAAAAATAAAAATAATGTCTCCATTTTGTCAGAGCTAACTTTACCTTTGGGCTTATGATCACCTTGGCACCAAGTGACCTCCTTAAAGGACAGAGTGTTGGGATGTGTGATCTGGGATGTGTGATCTGCCAACATGATATTATCATGTTGATGTAGTCAGTTAAATTCCCAGGTGTGATGACAGAACTTTGATTTTTGCAGTACCCATTCTCAATTGAAACACTTTTTCATAGACCACTAACTTTTTATTTTTATTTTTTAAAATTTTTAAATTTTTTTTTTGTCTTTTGGTTCCCAGGCTAGGGGTCGAATTGGAGCTGTAGCCTCCGGCCTACTCAAGAGCCACAGCAATGCGGGATCTGAGCCATGTCTGCGACCTACAGCACAGCTCATGGCAATGCCAGATCCTTAACCCACTGAGCAAGGCCAGGGATCGAATCTGTGTCCTCATGGACACTAGTCAGGTTTGTTAACCACTGAGCCATGACCGGAACTCCTAACTTAGTTTCTTTACTCACTGTTTCTCAAATTAAAGCTGAAGCTATTGGAGATCAAAGGATACATTTTAAGGAGTGTATAAAATTGTAAGTCTGAGAAATACTGGATTGGGATGATAGGATAGCAGTTAAAAGATACTTTTACTCTAAGGAATAAGATTCAGTTTGGAACCTTAAAGCTGACTATGGACATACTCATTCTTTAGTCACGACTTGGTCAAGGGTGCCAATCCATCACAGCTCACATTCACATTCTTGTATTATTAAAAATTAAAAAAAATTTTTTTGGCCACGCCTTTCCTCAGTGACTGAACCTGTGCCACAGCAGCAACCCAAGCTGCTGCAGTGACAATGCTGGATACTTAACTCCTGTGCCATAAGAGAATTCCTCTTGTACTATTTTTTTAACTTATAAATAAGAGGAATTAAATTTTTTAAATTTAAGTATAGTTGGTTTACAGTGTTTCTTCAATTTCTGCAGTATAGCAAAGTGACTCAATCACACACAGTTCCCTGTACAGTAGGGCCCCATTGCCCATCCATTCCAAATATAACAGTTTGCATCCAAACCCCCCAAACTGCTCATCTATCTTTCTTGTGCTATTTTTAATACTCTTAAGATTATAAGTTCCTCCAAGAATGAGATATCAAAAATCACTTCCTGTTCTTATTGTTTATTAGGCATTAATTTAATGGTTTGTACAAGATTGATCCTCCATAAATGTTTCCTGAATAATAAAGTTCTAACAAAATGCAAACATGGTATAGACAAGGAATTAGCTATTTTTTTTTTTTTGTCTTTTTGCCATTTCTTGGGCCACTCCCGCGGCATATGGAGGTTCCCAGGCTAGGGATCGAATCGGAGCTGTAGCCACCGGCCTACACCAGAGCCACAGCAACGTGGGATCCGAGCCGCACCTGCAGCCTACACCACAGCTCACGGCAACGCCGGATCTTTAACCCACTGACCAAGGGCAGGGATCGAACCCGCAACCTCATGGTTCCTAGTCGGATTCGTTAACCACTGCGCCACGATGGGAACTCCAGGAATTAGCTTTAAAACTAGTTTATATTCCAGGTTCTAAGATGAGCGATTTATCCTTGCTTGTTTTAATTAATTGTGTTTTCAATTATGATAATCTTTTATTGGTATTCTTTTATAGTATTTTATTATTATTAATATGAATACTACTATACTATAAAATTTAAATAAAATAAGGAAGAACCTTTATTAGATTAAAGTTTGTACCTGTAAAGGACGGGTGCCATCATGTCCTTTACTTTGTGTGTCTCTAACTAGCTCCACTGAGGCCTGCTGGGCCCCTGAACAGTTTACCATCCTATTACGGATAGTTCCACAGATGTACAAGACAGTTTACAAGAATTAGATAGCTTTACACTTTTTTCTCCCCTCTTTTTAGGGCTGCACCCATGACATATGGAAGTTCCCAGGCTAGGGGTCGAATTGGAGCTGTAGCTGCTAGTCTACACCACAGCCACAGCCACAGCAAACCCAGATCTGAGTGGTGTCTGTGGCCTATACCACAGCACCTGCCAACACCAGATCCTTAACCCGCTGAGCAAGGCCAGGGATTGAACCTGCATCCTCATGGATACCAGCTGGGTTTGTTACCACTGAGCCATGATGGGAACTCTGCTTTACATTTTAAATCACTGCACTGGTATTTTTGTAATGTTTCAGGATACTAGGAAACAAGATAACCAAAAATATGTACATTTATTGCATTGGTAGATTGAAAGAGCTATGAAAGGGTTGAAAAACCCTTAAAAAGAGATTAAATCATTTTTAGAAAAACTACTTACCTCTTATTAAGGGAAAGGTCCCAAGAGCCTAGAACAGTGCCTGACACATCATAGGTATTCAATTAAAGTTTATGAAATGAAAGAATGAAAGGTACTTGGGGGAGGGGTGGGCGAGGGGCAGGGCAAGGGGAAAAAAGGGATATTATGGGATTATATAAAATCACATGTGTGAAACTTTTGAAAATTGTAAAGCACTATAGAAGTTAAATAATTGTTCATCCAATAAAAAAGAAAATAAAAAAGAATGAAAGGTACTACTGATTTAGAAAACCCCACAATTATTGCCTTGGGTCACTATCCCATAGTTAATAGTTCTTCAAGGGGGCAGGTGTCTCTGAAAACTTCTTGATCAATTTTTATTAGTTCTACTAGCATGAGAATAGTCTAATATATGCCAAATTTAATTAATTCAATTGGTAACTTTACTACATATCTTCTTCTTTCTCTACTTATGACTGCACCTGTGGCATATGGAGTTTCCAGGTCTACACCACAACAGCGGCAACACCAGATCTGAGCTGCATCCATGATCTATGCTGCGGATTGTAGCAATGAATCCTTTACCTACTGAGCAAGGCCAGGGATCTAAATTGCATCCTCAGAGAGACAACATTGGGTCCTTAACCCATTGAGTCACAACGGGAACTCTACTATACATTTTTTTTTTTTTTTTAAGGGCTGCACTGTGGCATATGGAAGTTCCCAGGCTAGGAGTCCAATAAGAGCTATAGCTGCTGGCCTACCCACAGCCACAGCCACAGCCACAGCTACAGCAACTCGGGATCTGAGCTGAGTCTGTGACCTACACCACAGCTCATGGCAATGCCGGATCCTTAACCCACTGAGTGAGGCCAGGGATCGAACCTGCATCCTCATGGATACTAGTCCTGTTCGTTACCTCTGAGTCACAATGGGAACACCCACTATACATCTTCTTAAGTTCGTTAATTCTGTTGTTCATGGCAGTATAGAAGAGTGGTTGAGAGACAGTTTCTGGAGCCAGATTGCCTCTCCACTACTTACTAGCTCTCTGACTTTAGGCAAGTGACTTGCTTTCTCTGTGCCTTAGTTTCCTGATGTGTGAATCTGGGGTTAAAATGGAACTTACCTTATAGAGCTACTTGGGAGATTACATAAAGTTGATATATGTAGGAGTTCCCGTAGTGGCACAGTGGTTAACGAACCCGACTAGGAACCATGAACTTGCGGGTTCGATCCCTGCCCTTGCTCAGTGGGTTAGGGTTCTGGCATTGCCATGAGCTGTGGTGTAGGTCGCAGACACGGCTCGGATCCCGCATTGCTGTGGCTCTGGTGTAGGCCGCTGGCTACAGCTCCGATTCGATCCCTAGCCTGGGAACCTCCATGTGCCATGGGAGCGGCCCTAGAAAAGGCAAAAAGACAAAAAAAAAAGTTGACATATGTAAAGTGCCTAGAACAGCACCCTGCACATGTCAGGACTATCTCAGTGTTGGTCCTTGATATTTAGTGCTGGATTAGCAGTAGAGACTCAGAGATTCAAGTCTTGGGTATTCTTGTGATACCTCGGCATTTACTTTGGAGAGGACACTTCCTTTGGAGAGTGACCAGTGACAAATATACTGGGCGGCATTCTTGTTGATCCTTCCAAGAGATAGCTATTTGGCTTCAGCTATGCTGAAAGCCTCGCTCTTTCTTTTTCTTCTTTTCATATACAGCCTGTCTTCAGTCATTCCAGCCCTGACACTAGCCTCATGTCCATAGTTTTGCTAAGGGTATATTGATACTCAAAACTCTCACCATCAATTGGTAGGTGGTCCTTTAGTTTCTGGATTTCTTTCTCCTTGAAATCAATTCCCATATTTTTTATGAAAGTGTCCACCTTATCTGAAGATACCTTTGTCCCTTAGGAAAGAAAGAGATGGATATAATAAATATTCATAATGATGTAAAGAGTGGGTCATATTAGCACATGCCTAGGTATCAATACTGTACAGAGAATAAACAGCAAAGAACAATTAAATTGTTCAAGTAAATATGGTGTTGGTGTCTAAGTCAGGGATTCCTAAACTGATCTCTGGGGTTCTATTATGGTTTTTAGGAAAACTTTTAAGAGAAGAAAGTAAGGAATGAGAGGTAAATGGCAGGTAATGGTAAAAAAAAATCAGCCTTTATAAATGTGTCCGCATAGTAGGATTTGAAACTTGCTAAATTAATGGAGAACTATCCATCCATCCATCCATCCATCCATCCATCCACCCATCCATCTATCCAATCTACAGATTTACTCTATCATAATCCTATATTTTAATAACATAGATTTTTTTAGGTACTATCTCTGTAAATTCAATATCATTATGACTGGAAAATGGCCTAGTAACCTGAATGCTATATATCTCCCCTTCTGGTGACTCTGATGTATAACTTTATTTGACAACCACTACTTTTGAGTTTATTGTAGTTAAACCATTTTGGTGACTATAGAGTGCCCAAAGCATATAAAAAATAAACACTGAATTAGTAAATAATTGGGACAGTGGGATTAATAATCTGAAAAATGTAAAATAGGAAAAGTTTTTAAAAGTAATTAGAGGCATGATTTTCTATATATAACCACCCAGAATTTTTATTTTGCTTTTTTTTTTGCTTTTTAGAGCCACCAGCGGCATATGGAAGTTCCCAGGCTAGGGGTCAAATCAGAGCTGCAGCTGCTGGCCTTTGCCACAGCCACGGCCACAGCCACAGATCCAAGCCGCGTCTGCAATCTACACCACAGCTCACAGCAACGATGGATCCCTGACCCTCTGAGCCAGGAAAGGTTTCGAACCACATCCTCAGGGATACTAGTTGGATTCGTTTCTGCTGCGCCACGATGGGAACTCCTAGGGAAAGCTTTTGAAAATAAAAACAAAGCTCAATAACTTCATTTTTTTTTTTTTTGACCTTGCTCACACATGCAGAAGTTCCCGGATCAGGGATCAAACTTGTGCACAGCTGTAACTAGAGCTACAGTAATGACAATGCTGGATCCTTAACCTGCTGAGCCAAGTGGGAAGTCCTCAATGACCTCAGTTTTAACTGCCTTTTCATTATTTCCCACTTACCTTCAAGAGATCTCAATTCTTTCATCAGTCTGTTAACATACACCCTTCTCTTAGCTGTAAGAAAGGGAAAACTTTGTTTCAGGCAGCAATGCAAATATTTTAAAATAGAATAAATAAAGCTTGCATTATTTTAGAAACATTAAGCCTTAAATGTTTTATTCTAGATATTTATATTATTTCACTTAAAGAAATAAAACTAAGGAACAGAAACAGCTCTTAATTTTGTGACATAATTTTGGTGGGGGCTCATGGAACTTCCTTAAATAGGGAGTAATAGTCATATAAGTCTGTCTCTCAGGTTTCCTTGAAAACCACTGATTTTTTCCCCCACTATGATATTTGTAATGCTCACCATCAACTGGAAGATTGTTCAGTAATTCCCTGTGTTTATTTTCTGTGAGCTTTATCCCCATATTTTCCAGAAAAATTTCCATGTTACTAGTGTCGACCTTTTCACCTTTAAAAAGTAAAACATGGTAATGGTTGAAAATTTGAACAACAATGATTCTTTATTATAAAAAGTGCCCATATGGCATTTGTTGATTAAACAATGAAGTAAACCTAAGAAGAATGCCAGCTATTGCTAAAACATAATCTTAGAGTTTTTGGCTGAAACAGTGATCATCAAAATTTGGCTGCTAGTCAGTAGATGGAAACATTCATCATCTAGGGGTCAAACTGGAACTGCAGCTGCTGGCCTGTGCCACAACCACAGCCACAGCCACGTCAGATCCCAGCTGCGTCTGTGACCTACACCACATCTCACAGCACTGCGGATCCTTAACCCACTGAGTGAGGCCAGGGATTGCACCCGCCTCCTCATGGATACTAGTTGGGTTTGTCACTGCTGAGCCACATGGGAACTCCTAAAATATAATTTTGTGCACACATTAAAATCTTGGTTTTGCAGAGACTTCTTTCTTTTTTTTTTTTTGTCTTTTTGCCTTTTCTAGGGCCGCTCCCACGGCATATGGAGGTTCCCAGGCTAGGGGTCGAATCGGAGCTGTAGCCAGAGCCACAGCAACGTGGGAGCTGAGCCATGTCTGTGACCTACACCACAGCTCACAGCAGCGCCGGATCCTTAACCCACTAAACAAGGCTAGGGATCGAACCTGCAACCTCATGGTTCCTAGTTCGATTTGTTAACCACTGCGCCACAACGGTAACTCCCCAGCAGAGACTTAATCACATACCATGGAACTATATACTGGGGTTTTCTCCAGGGTCTTTTTTCTTTTTTTTTTTTGGTCTTTTTGCTATTTCTTGGGCCGCTCCCTCGACATATGGAGATTCCCAGGCTAGGGGTCCAATCGGAGCTGCAGCCACTGGCCTACGCCAGAGCCACAGCAACGCGGGATCCGAGCCGCGTCTGCAACCTACACCACAGCTCACGGCAACACCGGATCCTTAACCCACTGAGCAAGGGCAGGGACCGAACCTGCAACCTCATGGTTCCTAGTCAGATTTGTTAACCACTGCGCCACGACGGGAACTCCCAGGGTCTTTTATCTTAATCCAGCCTTGGCTCCCTGTCATGCCTCAGAGATTTGGTAGCCTTGGCTTCCTCTCTTCTTAGCACCTACTACCATCCAGTGTGTTTTCTGGGCTTCTATAAGGGTGGCTAGAAAGTTAGATGCAGTCTTCCGAGGTCACCTCTTTTTTGTGTCCCAGGAAAATGATTATGTAGTTTTTTTTTTTTTTTTTTTTAGGGCTTAAAGTGGTAGAATGAAATATACAGGGATGATAAAACTATCAGAAACATGGGTAAGACACAAAGCTAACAGGTTTGTTTGGTAACTAACTTGGTTTTGGTTTCTGGTTATGAGGGTGGAAATCCTCAACAGTTGTAGAAATCCCTACAACTGTTTCCCAATCTGCTTGTAGGATGGCTAGGTGAAACTTTCTTTCACGATGGCTCTTCTCTCCAGTTTGAAGATGCAGTTAAGTGACAAAACAACAAAATGGTAATTATGTGAGGTGAAGGATGTGTTAAGTAACTTTACTGTGGTAAAAATATGAATATAAAATCACCACATTATACACCAACTTAAACAATGTTATATGCCAACTATATCTCGATAAAGATGGAAAAAAAAAAAGAGATGTAGTTTAGGTGGACACTTTGGATAATCATTTCCAGTTTTTGCAAAGGAAAACTCCTGCAGTCCTTCCACTGGAAGGAGAGTATCTGGGGAGTTAGCCAGCTTCTGCACAAGTGCCTGGGAGGAAATGTGCATAAGGGCGGTTTTCCCCAAGCTGTGAAGCCTTGGACCACCGGAGTGCTGTCTGATATTCCCCTGTAACTAGACAGGGAATGACGCTTTGGACACATAGAGCAACTTCTTGGTCTGCTAACTTGATCAGACTTTTGACAGACATGGACAACAACCTTCTGCCTGAAGATTACTATTCTAAACATGTATTTTATCCGTGTCATTCCCATTCTCTAAAATGTAAGCACCTCAAAAATTTCTACCCTCTCTATAACCTGCTCTGTGTTTTATCATTGTAATTTTTCTTTCCATTGCTAGCTTTCTTTTCAGCCCTCCCTAGAGTGCCCTCTTGGCCTCATATTTCATTAAATTTAAATTTCTCTAATCTTCAGTGTCTTTGCAGACTTTTACCTTGTTTCCTAACTGAACTTTGCCTCTTCCTAATAGATTTTCTATTACTTTTTTTTTTTTTTCAGAGAAAGCTGCTCATTATTCTATATCCCATTGCTTTAGGATTTGGTATTCTTCTAGATTCTAATTGCTGCTTTCCAACTATCCTCAAATCTTTCCTCTTTTGAGATTTATGAAATTTGCCTTTCTTTTCACTACCACTTACTGACTTCTTGGTCATTTCAGGAGCTTGTCCTATTACTCACAGTCTTCCTCTGCCCTCAGACTCCTGGGAGCATTACAGGGAAGTCTAGTCTTCATTTGGATAGCTCATTCAACGAACTGGCCTCCAAATCTCTTGGCCTCCTTATTATCCTCAATGACTTATCTCGTAAATTCTATACTATTTAACCATAATGAACATACCCTGGACTTCATCATTACCTAGAAGTGCTTTATCTCTAAATTATTATTATTATTATTATCATCATTTTATGGCTGCATCTGCGGCATACAGAAGTTCCCGGGCCAGGGACTGAATCAGAGCCTCAGTTGCAACCTAGCTGTGGCAATGGCAGATCCTTTAACTCATTGCACCAACTGGGGTTTGAACTCCTGCCTCCACAGTGACCTGAGCTGCTGCAGGCAGATTCTTAACCCACTGTGCCACAGCAGGAACTCCATATCTTTAAAGATCTGGAGTTCCCATTGTGGAGAAGCGAAAACTAATCCGACTAGGAACCATGAGGTGGTGGGTTCGATCCCTGGCCATGTTCAATGGGTTAAGGATCGGGCATTGCCGTAAGCTGTGGTGTAGGTTGCAGACTCTGCTTGGATGTGGCATTGATGTGGCTCTGGCGTAGGCCGGCAGTTGTAATTCCAGTTAGACCGCTAGCCTGGGAACTTCCATATGCCACAGGTGAGGCCCTGAAAAGACAAAAGACAAAAAAAAAAAAACCAAAAAACAAAAAACAAAAAACCAAAAAAAACCCAACTCAGATTCTAACATGACTGTTTCTGGCCAGAACCTCGTATTTCCCCACTTTTACTTCCTTACTCCTACCACACTCATTATAATCTATAGAGACTTTCTTTTTTAAAAAATTTAGTTTTATTTTATTTTTATTTTGTCTTTTTAGGGCTGCACCTGTGGCATATGGAGGTTTCCAGGCTAGGGGTCAAATCGGAGCTGTAGCTGCCGGCCTACACCAGAGCCACAGCGACGTGGGATCCGAGCCGCATCTGCAACCTACACCACAGCTCATGGCAACAGCGAATCTTTAACCCACTGAGCAAGAACCTGTGTCCTCATGGATGCTAGTCAGACTTGTTTCCTCTGAGCCACGATAGGAACTCCATCTATAGAGATTTTCATTGCCCCCTTTCTCATTTTTCTCCAAGTTCACAATTTCCATCTACACTTTCTTCCTTATCCACCCATACTCAACCACTTAGCCACTCTTTTGACTACATGTCATATCTTGATGCTTTCACTCTTCTGGCACATCAACCTTGAGAAACTTTTAACTTGGTCCATCTGAAGAATACCATGATTGTGTGAAAAGTTGCTATCACTTATTTACGATATCTAACCTTGTTTGACATGTGGTGCTTCTCCGCAATGCTTTCACATATTCCTCTAGTTCCTATTCGCTATCAGAGTTATCTGACATCAGCAATACTTTCCTTGAAGTCCCCTATCCCACCACCGTGTCCTTTCTTTTAGTAGATGATTCTGTTTTCCACTTTACAGAGAAAATGGAAGCTTTCAGGTAAATTCCTCTAATTTCAATTCCATATGTACATAGATTCTAAGTCTTGAGGTCTGCTTGATGCAGAAAAAAAGTGGGGCTTCAGATTCTTACTCATATATTCAACTGCCTAAGGTTCAGTTTCCCTTAGCTGTCTCATAGGAACCTCAGGGCTTTACTACTAAATCTATTTTGCTGAAATCCTTATTTTGGTAAACGTCACTATCATCTACCAAACTACTCAGCTCAGAAACTAAGTAGTATTCTTCACTCCACCCTTTTGCTCTATCCCCATACTTGATTAGCAAACAAATTCTAAAGAGTCTATATCTGTACATCTCATATATGTCCCTTCTTTGCAAGTCTCATAGGTAATGGTTTAGTTCTTCCCTTTATTGTCTTTTGCCTGGGCGGTTACAATTTGCTTCTTAGTTAATCTCCCTGATTCTATTCTTGCACACACATCTCCATCCACCCTTTATATTGTTGCTTGAGTAATCTAATTTGCAAATCTAATCGAAGAGTTCCTGTTTAAAATCCTGGAACGACTCCCTGCTTGCACAGAATGAAATTCACACACCTTTATTTGGTATTTAAGGTCCTCTATGATTTGTCACCTATGCTAGTTTCCTGATGTTGCTGTAACAAATTACCAAACACTTGGTGGCCTAAAACAATGTGATTTTTTTTTTAAGCTAGCAACTTTTTAATTTTGTTTCATTTTTGCTTTTTAGGGTTGCACCCATGGCATATGGAGGTTCTTAGGCTAGGGGTCTAATCAGAGATACGGCTGCTGGCCTATGCCACAGCTCACAGCAACGCCAGATCCTTAACCCACTGAGCGAGGTCAGGGATTGAACCCGCAACCTCATGGTTCCTAGATGGATTTGTTTCTGCTGCGCCACCAGGGGAACTCTGAATTTTTTTTTTCTTGTACTTCTGGAGGTCAGAAGTCTGAAATCAATTTCATTTGGCTAAAGTCAAGGTGTCAGCAGGGCTGGTTCCTTCAGGACACTCTAGAGGGAGAATCTGTTTCCTTGACTTTTTTTCCATTTTTAGAGGCCGCTTGCTTTCCTTGGCTCATGACGCTTTTTTCCATCTTCAAAGCCAGCTGTGTAGCATCTTGCTTCCATTGTCACATTGCCTTCTTTTTCTGTCATCATCATCACTTTGCTTCCTCTTCTAAGATACTTGTGATTTCATTTAGGGCCCAACTAGATATTCAAGGATAATTTTCCCTTCTTAAGATTCTTAAACATGTTTCCATATATATGGACTTCGCCATATAAAATAACACACACATGATCTGGGGATTAGGAACTGGATATCTTCGGGAGCCATTACTTAGCCTGCCATATCCCATTTTTTATTCTGTAAATTTATTCCTTGTCAAACTCCTGATAGCACTTTATGCTATAGCTATGACAAAATTTTTTTGAGTTCCTTAGAGCACCATTATGTTTCTTATCTTGGTGCCTTTTATATTTTTTCTCTATCAGGAATGCCCATCCTACTCTGTCTATCTGGCAAAAATGACTCACCTTTCAAGGTTCAGCTCATGTGTGGCACATTCAGTTAAATCGTTCACCAGTTTCTTCTTCTCAGGTGCAAGTGACCATCATGCCCTTCCTTTTGCTGGTATAGGTTTCCAACATAGCACGTATACCATTTTTATTGCAATTATTTATGTCTTTTCCTTGCCCCAACTACATAAGCTCCTGGAAGGTTGGTTTTTACAGATCCATACCTGAGATGTAGCAGATACTCGAAAATAAGTTAATAAAAACCCTAACCTACCTGTAAAAAGAGCTCCTTCCTCCATTACTACACTCACTTCAACCTTCCCCTCATCTAAAAGAGAAGACAGAATTTTATGCATATAAATAACAGAAATGAAGACAGATATAAAGGTCATACACTGAGGAAAAACATGAAACAGCAAATTTTTATGATTTGCTTTTTAATTTTATCCTATTTTTATTCCAAATGAAATACATGGAAAGCAAAAATTCCAATTTCGAAAGGGATACTCTTTAAATTTTTTTTTTTTTTTTTTCTTTTTAGGGACTCTCCCACGGCATATGGAAGTTCCCAGGCTAGGGGTCCAATCGGAGCTGTAGCTTCTGGCCTACACCACAGCCACAGTAACGCCAGATCTGAGCCGTATCTGTGAGCTGCACCACGGCTCATGGCAATGCTGGATCCTTAACCCACTGAATGAGGCCAGGGATTGAACCTGTGTCTTCATGGATACTAGTCAGACTTGTTTCTGCTGAGCCACGATGGGAACTCTGTAAAAAGGATACTTAACTCACACTTCTAACATCACCTTTATTCTATTAAGATAAAATTCATACAGCAGAATGCCGATATTTTAAAAGTTGCCTTCTCTACTTTCATATCTGGAAAAACTCTGTTTTACTGATTACAAGGCTGACAAGCATCTTAAAGGGGGCAAATGTTCAAATAGGAAAGATCTGACTTGGAGCATTAAAAATGTCTATTTTTTTGTACTCAATCCACAGGTAACACTTATCTGTGTTCTGTCACTATCCATATTCAATATCAAAAAAGAGCTTTGATCATCCTAACTGAACTTTAAAAATCTTTATTTTGTATTTTCCTTTTATCTTTTTTTGGTCTTTTTGGGGCCATACTGATGGCATATGGAGGTTCCCAGGCTAGGGGTTGAATTGGAGCTGTAGCTGCTGGCCTACACCACAGCTCATGGCAACGCCAGATCCTTAATCCACTGAGCGAGGCCAGGGATCGAGCCTGCATCCTCATGGATAATAGTCAGATTCGTTTCTGCTGAGCCATGATGGTAACTCCCTGTATTTTCCTTTTAAATAGGGTATTAGAGGGGACAGCCTGATAGACAGTGTCTCACAGGAAGCTATCTTATCTGTTCTCATGTATTTCAGTTAGTATCACAGAAGACTCATGAATAGCCCGAAACAGGTCTTTAATGCTATTTCCTGTGGGCTCGTTGACCTGAAAAATGGTACTCAAGGAGTTGGCTGATACTCCCATGACCAAAATACTGTTGTGGCATGCTAGTACAGTTTAAAATATCTGGTAAATGTGATAACAAAGGATATCTACATCCTTTTATAGAGGGATCAAAAGTACTAGGGAACTATATATTTCCAATAATAAAGAAAAAAATTATCCTGTGGAAAATTTACTTTCTTCTGGCCAGGGCAAAGGCATAGCCAAGTGGCATTGTGTTGAGATGAACGTATATTTGTCATTATTATTGCTAGTAACAAAAGCTACTATTAAATGCCTACTATGTGTTAGGCTCTATCTTAGGAACTTACAACATTTATGAAAGGTAGTTATTATATTCTTTTTATTTTTTTCAGCAGTGCCTGCGGTATGGGGAATTTCCCAGGCCACGGACTGAACTCACACCACAGCACTGACCCAGCCAGTGCAGTGACAATGCCTCATCCTTAACCAGCTGCATCACAGGAGAACTCATATTCTTCTTTGTCTACTACTTTTTTTTTTTTTTTTAAAAAGGAAACTAAGGTAGTTCCTCTCAGGCTCAGCAGGTTAAAGATCCAATGTTGTCACTTCTGTGGTTCAGATTTGATCCCAGGCCTGGGGATTTCAGCATGCTGTGGGTGTGGCCAAAAAGGTTTTTAAAAAAATCGGAAAAGGAAACTAAGATTTAGAGGGCTTAATTTGACCAATCTTGCACAGACAAGAATTTTCAGACCTGAGATTTAAATCTGTGTCTGTCTTATTCCAAATTTCAAATTCTTTCCACAAGGCCATATAATCAGTAGACCAGTGGGATGAACCCCAGGTTTTTTTGTTTTTCCCAAGAGGACTATTGTCTTGGAAACTTTTCCTAGTGAATACTTATAAGTCTCACTATCATGGGGTCACTCTATGCTAGGCATCATTGATATAAAGGCAAATTACTTTGGGAATTATTTCTATTCTCCATCTTCAATTTGTTGTTTCTGGTAGTTCAGAGTTTACTCTGCCAATTTTTCTCTCTCTCTCCTTTTTTTTTTTTTTGCCTTTTCTACAGCTGCTCCCGCGGCATATGGAGATTCCCAGGCTAGGGGTCTAATCGGAGCTGTAGCCGGCGGCCTATACCAGAGCCACAGCCTCACAGGATCCGAGCCATATCTGCAACCTACACCACAGCTCATGGCAACGCTGGATCCTTAACCCACTGAGCAAGGCCAGGGATCAAACCTGCAACCTCATGGTTCCTAGTCGGATTTGTTAACCATTGCGCCACGACGGGAACTCCCTCTTTCTCTTTTTTTCCTTTTTACAGCTGCACAGTTGGCATATGGAAGTTCCTGGGTTATGGGTTGAATTGGAGCTGCAACTGCAGGCCTATGCCATGGCCACAGCAGCGCTAGATCTGAGCCGCATTTGTGACTGACACTACAGCTTATGGCAATGCTGTATCCTTCACCCACTGAGTGAGGCTAGGGATTGAACCTGCATCCTCATGGACACTATGTTGTTGTTCTTAACTCACTAAGCCACAGTGGGAACTCAGCCTGTTTTTCTCTTAATACTGTTTTCTTCTTTATTCTATCTGATCACTTTCAAACTTTCCTTATCAAATATTTCCTCCAAATAATTATTTATTTTGTCTCTCCTTTGATCTGCTAATAATCTTAGCAGTGCTCTGGCACATTGTTAAGCTTTGCTAAATCTGTGGACTGCTAACTTCCTAGGGAGAGATAAATAAGATGAATTATTAGAGTATTCATTTCCAATCATCTTCATACATATTTTTAGTTCAATGTCCTGTATCTCAAATTCAACATGTTTAAAATTGAAACTATTCTCTTGACATAATCTTAACTTCTTCCTAAATTCTCAAGTTGGCTGTGATATGATTTATGGCTTAGCCACCAAGAAATGTCTTTTTCACAACTCGTATGTAATCAATCATTGAGCCCTATTTATTTTAATTCTACAGTCTTTCCCAAATAGGTTTGTTACCCACCATTAAGCTTACTTCCCTTGCTCAGCCCCTCATTATCTCTTGTTGGAACATAGCAATATCTTTTAAATTTGAGTCTTTGCTTCCAATAGTGCCCTCTACATTGTCATCAGCATTGGCTTCAAAAAGAGAAATACTCTAGATATACCACTGCTTTTGGATGAAGGCTAAAATTGAAGGGAGAAATAGATAAGCATAATAGTTGGAGACTTCAATATTATACTCTTTTTTTTTTTTGTCTTTTTGCCATTTCTTGGGCCGCTCTTGCGGCATATGGAGGTTCCCAGGCTAGGGGTCGAATCGGAGCTGTAGCCACCGGCCTACGCCAGAGCCACAGCAACTCGGGATCCGAGCCTCGTCTGCAACCTACACCACAGCTCATGGCAACGCCGGATCGTTAACCCACTGAGCAAGGGCAGGGATCGAACCCGCAACCTCATGGTTCCTAGTCGGATTCGTTAACCACTGCGCCACGACGGGAACTCAAATATTATACTCTTGATAATGGATAGAACAACTAAACAGAAAAACAGTAAGATAAGGAAGACAAGCAATATTATCAACCATTAAACATTCTCTGGGATACATCATTATGCAAGGTCATAAAAAAAAGTATCATTCGATTTTGAGATCATAGAATGAATATTCTCAGACAAGAAAGGAATTAATTAAAAATTAGTAGCAGAGGGAAATTTGGAAATTAAAAATGCATCCCTAAATAACTCATGGGTCAAAAAAGAAATCACATGGGAAGTTAGAAAGTTTTCCTGGTTGAATGAAAATGAAAACAGCATATCAAAATTTATAACTTGAAGCTAAAGCAGTGCTTACAGGAAAATTTATAGTTGTAAACACCTATGTTAGGAAAGAAAAAAAATCTCAAATTAATAATCAAAGTTTTCATTTTAAGAATCTAGAAAAAGAAGAGCAAACTAAATCCAATGTAAGCTGAAAGAAGGAAATAATAAAGATAAGAGGTTAAATCAATAAAATGGAAAGCAGAAAACCAGTAGAAAAAGTTAATGTTGGTTCTTTGGAAAAATCAACAAAATTGTCAAACTTTTAGCTAGACTACCAAATAAAAAGAGAAAAGACACAGGTCAAAATCAGAAGACCAATACTTTACAGAAATTAAAAGAGTTATAAAGAAATAAATACTATGAACAACTTCATGTCAACAAATTAGACAACGTAGATGAAATGGACGAACTCCTAGAAAGGCACAAATTACCAAAATAACTCAAGAGAATGAAGACTAGAACTCTATTAACCTCCTTAAAGTTATTCCTGTCTCAGCAGCCTTCCTTTCCAGCCTTGTTTCCTGCCACTTTATAATATGAGGTGTTCATCCTAGCCGCAAGGAAGTACCTGCTAGTCCCCTAACAATGTGAGTTTGCATGATTTTATGTTTTTTTATGCATTGCTTTCCTCATCTGGGGTATCTTTTTTACTGAAGGATTTCTATACATCTGATAAGTTTTTCTCTGATCCCTTTCTTGGCAAACTTAGCTCTTCCCTTCTTTAGAATCTTAATGAATACATTTTTAGGATTATAGCACAATCACAGAGCCATTATGAGGACTTACCAGCATGCCAGCATGTAAGCCTCCTTGCTAGACTGTGAATTCTTAGAGGACAAATAATTTATTATCTTCATTTTAATATTCCTCATAGCTTATGCATATAAGGCACTAAGTAAAATCCACTGCATGACAAATGAACAAAATCATGGACTTGGAGAATAGATGTGTGGTTGCCAAGGGGGAGGGGGAGGGAGGGGGGGTGGTTGGGGAGCTTGGGGTTAATAGATACAAACTGTTGCCCTTGGAATGGATTAGCAATGAGATCCTGCTGTGTAGCACTTGGAACTATGTCTAGTCACTTATGACGGAGCATGATAATGTGTGAAAATAGAACGTGTGTATGTATGTGTAACTGGGTCACCACGCTGTACAGTAGAAAAAAAATTGTATTGGGGAAATAACTATTAAAAAATAATAATAAAGAGAAAAAAATCCACTGCATGAATTGATGCTTTCTTGAGGACTGAGCCCTTTTCTCTTTGTTTTTTAATGATTCTGCAGAACTCTAAATATACTCTCAGAAATTCTCATATATGAATCAAAAATTTCACTGAAAGAGCAGCTCACCATCCACAGGCAGGTTGTTTAGCAGGTCTTTGCATTCATCTTCTTCAAGCCTAAAGCCCATATTTTCCATGAAGGAGTCTAGCTTATTAACATCAAGCTTCACTCCTTAGGTAAAAATAAAATGGGAATGAGAAAAGCAAACAATAATGACAAAATAAAAAATGCTAGGCATGTCCATGCATTAATTAGATGGTGAACAATCAAAGGAACAACACAGTTCTTTACGAGAAAAGAACTATCATGGGACTCAAGGACAGAACCTACTCTACATTTTTGTCCAGAGGATTTGATTATAGTTCTTATGAAAAACTTATAAGGAAGAAACTAAAAAATTGGGCAAGTCTGGTGAATTCTGTAAGAAATTGCTTTTATAGTTTTATTCAGAAAATAGGACTTGAAATGCAATGATAGAGACAAAAATAATTTCTTCCAAGGCAGTCATGTTCAAAGTAGTAAATGATGAGACAAAAACACTTAATAAATGAATAGTTTAGATTGACAAATTTGTCACCACTAAAAACAAGTGTGATTAAAAATTATTATTTTTTGCCATGACTGTGGCATACGGAAATTCGCAGGACAAGGATCGAACCCACACCAGAGAAGCTACTTGGGCCACTGCAGTGATAACGTTGGATCCTTAACCAACTGCATCACAAAGGAACTTCCAATAAATGTGACTTTATTTTATTTTTGTCTTTTTAGGTACACCCATGGCATATGGAAGTGCCCAGGGTAGGGGTCTAATTGGAGCTGTAGCTGTCAGCCTGTGCCACAGCCACAGCAATGCAGGATCCGAGCCATGTCTGCAACCTACATCATGGCAACACTGGATCCTTAACCCAGTGAGCAAGGGCAGGGATTGAACCTGAGTCCTCATGGATACTAGTTGGGTTCATTACCGCTGAGCCATGATGGGAACACCCAAATAAATGTGATTTAAAAAAGAAAATGCAAAACATAAAGAGTTCAGTTTTACCTGATTTCTTACTCACCTTTGAGAGTGTTTATGCTATTCAGCAACCTGTGTTTATATAACTTTCCAGTAGCTGTAAGATAAGGCAGAATACAGTTGATGAGACCAGTTGAAATAATGAAAACACTCAGCAATTTAAAAAAGAACATTCTTATAATTTCACTCAATTTTTTTTTGTCTTTTTGTCTTTTTGCCTTTTCTAGGGCCTCTCCTGCAGCATATGGAGGTTCCCAGGCTAGGGGTCTAATCAGAGCTGTAGCCACTGGCCTACGCCAGAGCCACAGCAACGTGCGATCTGAGCCGTGTCTGCAACCTACACCGCAGCTCACAGCAACGCCGGATCGTTAACCCACTGAGCAAGGGCAGGGATCGAACCCGCAACCTCATGGTTCTTAGTCGGATTCATTAACCACTGCGCCACGACGGGAACTCCTCAATTTTTTTTGTGTATATTCCAACTAAGAGACCAATGGGAAAAAGCTCTTCAGATAGTACATCTACCCATTTTGGGGGGAGACAATTGGAACAATTATTAGTGCTACCTTGCCATAACTTTCTAATCTTTCTTCCTTTTTAAAAATTGGATTTCTCTTTTTCTGCTTAAGATCAAGCACATTAATGTTCCCAAAGATAGCATGGGCTATTGTGAGACTCATGAGTGAATAGACTGCTGATTCCTGAACTAAAACATCTGATGACAACAGGACATCTCTGAATGTTAGTATTGAGCTTTTTAATGTATTTTTCATGTACATTAAATGGATATTGTTTTAGATATTTTCATTGATAAGCCCATGAGAATAAATCCTCTGCAAAGAAATTCCTTAGTGAAATGTCACCTGTTGCCATGACAGACTTCACATTTTACAGAGACTCAAATACTGATTTCTATTCCCACATAGATGGTAAAATAGTATGGGTTTCTGACTCCCTCTCCAGAAATAAATCCTGTTTTCTGAGTGAAAAGTTGGATTTTAGGAACTAAGTGAAAAGCCATAGCAAAATCTCTTGGGAAATGGAAAGCTGTATTGGTGGTGTATGTGTGTGTTTACAACCCACAGTGGAGGGCTTACTAGAGGTTATAGTCAAGGGACCAAATGGGGAAACATTAAAAAGTGTCTGCCCTTACCCATGCCGGATCCTTAACTCACTGAACAGGGCCAGGAATTGAACCCGCATACTCATGGATACTAGTTGGGCTCATTACTGCTGAGCCACAATGGGAACTCTGGGAATTCAATGTTTAAGATTCATCTCACAGAGACCCATATTGAAAATACCTTTGGAGTTCCCATTGTGGCTTACTGGGTTAAGGACCCAACTCAGTGTCTGTGAAGATGCGGGTTCGATCCCTGGCCTTGCTCAGTGAGTTAAGGATCCAGAATTGCTGCAAGCTGTAGCACAGACTGCAGATGTGGCTTGGACCTGGTGTTGCCATGGCTGTGGCCTAAGTCTCAGCTGCAGCTCAGATTCAAGATTCCTTAGTCTGGGAACTTCTACATGCTGCAGGTGCGGACCTAAAAAAGAAAAAAAAAAAAAGAAGAAAGAAAATAGTTAAAATCTATCTATCTATCTATCTATCTATCTATCTATCTACCTACCTATCTATCTTTTTGGCTGTGCCTGTGGCATGCGGAAGTTCCCTGGGCCAGTGATTAAACCTATGTCACAGCAGGGACCCAAGGCACAGCAGTGATACCACTGGATCCTTAACCTGCTAAGCCACTATGGAACTCCTGAAAATACTTTTTAAAAGAAAGAATTCAATAAATAAAGCAAATGTAGGAAATGTTACATGGGGTATGGCAAGAAAAAAATATTCAGATACCTTGATAAAATTTATTGCTGATCTACAAAAAAGTAGGTACAGAGAAAAAAGAGAAAGTATATTATCTGAAATAACCCACACTTAAATCTGAGATAAATATCAATTATGACTGGGGTAGGAGGCAAGGTGAGTTGACGTGAGAATATGCTAAAAATTCTTGCCTTAATTGGGAGAAGTTACAGATTGATAAGTTTAAGAAATCATTACAGTAAATGGTCATGAGTATAGGTCTTAAGGACAGTCACTATAACTTTTCAGCTTGCAGAAGACAACTCAAGGAATATAGTGGAAACTATAAAGGCTGAAAAGAGTAACAAAAAAGAATATTGTAAATGAAAATTATGAAATATGATAGCAGAACTCTGTCCTATGTGACAGTAATTATAATAATTACTAATGAATTTAACTCAACAATTACAACTATAAACTGTCAGATTATATTGAAAACAAAATCAAATAATATGTCTACAAGAGTCACAATTACAACAAAAAGATACAAAAAGATTGATAATGAAAGCATAGATATGAACCAAAGGAAAAAAAAAGCTGAAGTAACAATCCTATTACCTGTTGAAATAGAATTTATGGCAAAATATATCATAAGGGACAAAGAAGGATGTTATTTATCTATAAGAGGATCAATAAAACAAAATATATTTTCACTGTAATTGTTGTGCACTTAACAACAAGGCCCGAAAATACTAATCTATAAAGCAGCAACTGACAATTACAAGGAGAAATAGGTCTATCATAATTATAATCGGAGTTTTTAACACCCCCACTTAGTAACATATATTAAGCCAACAAAAATTAAAAAAACATTGAATATTTGATTAATACAACTAATGTTTAAGCACACTTACTAACAGAATGTACTTTTTTTGAGCACGTATAGACTACCTCAAAAAAACAGGCCATATTTTAACTAATAAAAGTTATTCTAAAGAAACTCCCAAAGGATCAATATCACACAGAATGTATTCTGACCATAATATAATAAAATTAAAATTTAGTAACAAAAGAATTGCTAAACATTAGACATATTTCAAGAGAATAAGTCTGTACACCTTTCATTCAGCCCATGGAAAAACAGCACTCTTAGCTCATAAAACCCTGGAAGTGCAAGCAGCTTCAAGCCTTTCTCCCTTTGCTCTGTCAAGAATCAATTACCAGTCTTTGATATTATCCAACAGACTTTCTTCTGGAAAAGGTAGTATTTTTGCTTGTATCTGCCCTTCCCCCATACCTTTGCTCTCTTTTGTTTATTCATTATGATTATATCACATTTCAGGGGGGTTAAATTGAAATTAAGTGCATAATAATTTATGACTATATAAATATTATAACTGAGCCACTCTAGTGGATACTTCTTATTCCATGATGGTAAGGTTATAACTACATTTCCTTTCCTTTTTTTTTTCTTTTTGCCTTTTCTAGGGCCGCTCCTGCAGCATATGGAGGTTCCCAGGCTAGGGGTCTAATCAGAGCTGTAGCTGCTGGCCTATGCCACAGCCACAGCAACGTGGGATCCAAACCGCGTCTGCAACCCACACCACAGCTCACGGCAACGCTGGATCCTTAACTCACTGAGAGAGGCCAGGGATCGAACCGGCAACCTCATGGTTCCTAGTCGGATTTGTTAACCACTACGCCATGATGGGAACTCCTTTCCTATTAAAATTTTTGTCTCTCTTGTGTTCAGCAATTGTCTATTTTTTTTCTTTTTGCTCAGTTTTCAATGTGTCTATGTAATTAATCTCCAACTCTCTAACAGAGCTGAAAGTCTACTCTCAATGTTAAAATAATGTTAGACATGCTATCAGTCCCTAATCTGTCACCTTTTTTGGGAGACAATATTCTCCCGCTCTAAATTGGAATGATTTCTCTATAGTATTTTTTTTTTTTTTTTGCTTTTGCTTTTCAGGGCTGCGCCTGCGGCATATGGCTAGGGGTCAAATCAGAGCTACAGCTGCCAGCCTATACCACAGCCACAGAAATGCCAGATCCAAGCCGCATCTGCAACCTACACCACAGCTCATGGCAATGCTGGATCCTTAACCCACTGATCGATGCCAGGGATTGAACCTGTGACCTCATGGTTACTAGTTAGATTTGTTTCCACTGGCCACAATGGGAACTCCAATTTCTCTATAGTATAGATGCACAGCTGTTATCTTAAGATTTTCCTTTAAAATTCCCCTGAATATTTTAATTTCACATTTTTATACATTTCAGCAAAATTATTTTATTATTATTTTTAATTGAAGTATAGTTGATTTACAATATTTAAAGTGTATAGCAAGGTGATTCAGTTGTACATACATACACACGTACATACTCTTTTTCAGATCTTTTTCCATTATAGGTATTATAAGACATTGAATATAGTTCCCCATGCAATATAGTAGGTCTTTGTTGTGTACCTATTTTGTATATAGCAGTGTATATATTTTAATCCCATATTCCCAATTTATCCTTACCCCTTCTTTTTTTGTTTTTCTTCTTCTGGCTGCACCCATGGCATATGAAATTCCCAGGCTAGGGGTCGAATCAGAGCTGTAGCCGCCAGCTTATACTACAGCCACAGCAACGCCAGATCCGAGCCACATCTGCAACCTACCCAGGCTGCACCTTGTGGCAACACCAGATCCTTAACCCACTGAGCGAGGCCAAGGATCCAATCTGCATCCTCATGGATGCTAGTTGGGTTCTTAACCCTCTGAGCCACAGTGGGAACTCCAATCACCCCCCTTCTTTACCCCCTGGAAACCACAAATTTGCTATATCTGTGAATCTATTTCTGTTTTGTAAATAAGTTCATTTGTATAATTTTTTTGCCTTTTTTTTTTTAAAGGGCCGCACCCCTGGCATACGGAAGTTCCTAGGCTAGGGGTCGAACTGGAGCTGTAGCCACCCACCTATACTATGGCCATAACAACGCCATATCTGAGCGGGATTAGTAGCCTACACTGCAGCTCATGGCAATGCCAGATCCTCAACCCACTGAGCAAGCCCAAAGATTGAACCCACATCCTCATGGATAGTAGTCAGGTTCATTACCACTGAGTCACAGTGGGAACTCCCTCATTTGTATCATTTTTTAAGATCCCACATATAAGGGATATCATATGATATTTGTCCTCTGTCTGACTTACTTCACTTGGTATGTTAATCTCTAGGTCCAGCCATGTTGCTGCAAATGACATTTCATTCTTATGGCTGAGTAATATACTATTTTATGTCTATCTGTATATAGATAGACCTATATCTATATCTACATCTATATCTCACATCTTTATCCATTTATCTGTTGAACATTTAAGTTCCTGAAGTCTTGATATTTCCTAGTTTTCTAGTCTCATTCTGTTGCTCTTCTTATCATATACATTCATTTGTTCAGTAAATATTTATCCAGTGGGATTAGGAGATACCACAGAATAAAAACCATAGTTCCTACCCACAGTGAGCCAGGAGTGAAGGCGGGAGACA
This sequence comes from Phacochoerus africanus, assembly GCF_016906955.1. Taxonomy (NCBI): domain Eukaryota; kingdom Metazoa; phylum Chordata; class Mammalia; order Artiodactyla; family Suidae; genus Phacochoerus; species Phacochoerus africanus. The sequence goes on from NC_062557.1 coordinate 16,530,816, forward strand.
TGGAGAAGGAAAGGAGCAGCAGTAGTAGTACATTGCAATAAATGGAACCACAGTGGCCAATACTGCTGCAGCCACAAGAACACAAAGGAGTGGGCTCCCAACCTCCTGTCTCATCACAGCAAAAATTTATGGAGTAAACGGAGGTCACTTCTAGCCAAAGGGCTCCAGTCCTGAGGTACCGGGTGCCCCAAGGCCTAGGAAACTTGAGAAGACCAATCCTTTGGCATCCCTATAAGGCAGGCGCAGCAGAACCCTGGGGATCTCTGCATCACGTGAGGGAACGGCTAGGGTGCGTTTTCTTTGAGCTATCTCAGTCTCCTCCTCGTTGGGCTCTCACCGATGTACTGAAGACTCTTTACTGTCACTAGCCCAGACTTCTTACCAGGACTGCTGTCTCATCTCACCGATTCCTGATGAGCATTTCTACCCTGCTGTCTCCCAGCATGTCAAACGGCACGTGTCCCAAACCGAACTCATCCTCCTCTGCATCCACCTGGCTCTTCCTTGGGGATTCCATATCTCAGTTGCTGATACTACCGTCTGCTCAGGCACTGACGCTAGAAGGCCAGGAGCCTTCCTTAATTTATATTTTTTTCCTCATTCCTCACCAATCACCAAATCTGGCTACTCCCATTCTACCCAAAATTGTTCAAATCTGTCCCCTTTTTTTCCACCCTGTTATTGAGGCTCTCTTAGGCCTTATCTAGACAACAGCATCCAGCCTGTTGAGGCTCTCTTTAGGCTTTACTTAGACAACAACCTCCAGCCTGCTATCCCGTCCTCATAACTCCACCCATTTCTCCATACAGCTGTTGTGGAGAATGGATCTAAAGAAGATCTTACGGGGATTCCTTTGTAAGTGACAACCTTCTCTTGATGATTTTAAGATCCTCTCTTTGCCTTGATTTTGACAGCTTTGTGAAGAACTCTTTGTGTTGAAATCATACCAGGGGTTGAATTGGAGCTGCAGCTGCCAGCCTATACTGCAGCCACAGCAACCCCAGAACTGAGCTGTCTGTGAGCTACACCACAGCTCACGGCAACGCCGGATCTCTAACCCACTAAGGCCAGGGATTGAACCCACATCCTCATGGATACTAGTTGGGTTCTTAACCCGCTGAGTCACGACGGGAACTCCTAGACATTGTTTCTTTAAACAACCTTTCTGCCCCTTTCTCCCTCTCTTCTCCTTCTGGTACTCCAATAATTGCTTCTCTTACTAGTGTCCCATAAGTACCACAGGCTTTTTCCATTACTGTGCATTCTTTGTTCTTTTTATTCCTTTACCTGGATAACTTCAAATGATTTTTATTCAAGTTCATGGATTCCTTCTTCCACTTTACCTAGCCTTTTAAAGCTCTTTATTGAATTCTTTAGCTTTGTAACTATATTTTCCAGCTCTAAAATTTCTGTCTCTTTTAGATGTTTTTATCATTTTGTCCTTGTACTGTTTTCATTTCGATAAATTTTTAATCTGGGTTCTCTTGTAGCTCTCTTAGCATCTCTATAACAATTGTTTGGAATTCTTTGTCAGGCAATATATGAATCTCCACTTCTTTCGGGTCAACTATTGGAAGTTTACTGTGTTCCTTTGGTGGTGTTATGCTTCCTTGATTCCTCATGATCCCTGTAGGTTTGTGTATATGGCTGAACATTTAAAGAAGCAGTCACTTCTTCTTGACTTTATGGACTGTCTTTGGAAAGCGAAGACCTTCACCTATGTGTAGAGGCACACTGGTGTGTGTTGTGATCCTGCCAATTGTACAGGTGTGGTGTCTTACATGTTTAGGTTCCTGGGGTCCATGACATTGATGACTGTATGTTCCTTGTGGGAGGTCTGCTAAGGTTTCAAAAGCTTTTGGAGTCCCCAGCAGCACCTCTAGATCCAGTGGCTAGGGACCAGGGCAGGTGGCAGTGGTGGCTGGAGCCAGTGGTTTGTACATGCTTGGCTGTGTGGGCTGGCTGTAGATGAATCTGTAGTACCAGGAGCTGGCTGCAGACACATTCATAGTGATGAGAGCAGCTGGATTCTGTGAATGCAACAACTATGAGGTGAAAACCTCAGTGGAAAAATCTTCAGAGAGCCTGCGGTGGTTGTGTTGGTGGTATCTTCAGCACTGAAAGCTATTGGGGCCCTCTGTAAAGCAGTGTTCTGGAGTCTGCAGTGAGGTTCTCAGTGTTGAGGCTGTGGAAATCTGCAACATTTTCGAGGGCTCTTGAGGTCTTCAGCAGTGAAAGCTGCAGGGATCATATGCAGATCAGGCCACTGGGAACCCTGGTTGCTCCCACTATGGCTGACAGTGGTAGCCTTTTGCCTCCTTCTTCATTTCTAGTCACTTCTAGATGTTTTGGTTTTGTTGGGTGGGGTGAAACCTAAGAAGATCCATTGTGCCATGCCCCCAAAGGCTGGGAAAGCTGCGTACTTAGCCTATTCTCCTCTTGTGAGAGGAACTCTTTTGGGCTTGGGAGCTCACTCTTAGCATTGAGTAGTGTTGGCCCTGGGGGATGAGATGATGTGGACAAAATGAAACTATTTTTCCTACCCTTTTTGTGTGGTTATTCTCAGCTTTTTCCCCCTCCTCTGTGTTGCTTAAGCTTCTTAAATGGACTCCTGAGCTCTCGCAGAGCTATTTTCATTTGTGAATAGCTGTTTAATTGTTGATCTTTGTTGGGAAGAGGCTAGGATCTCTTATTTTGACGTCTAAGTAATATCATTCTCCTAATAGTTTCTTAAGAATTGGTATTTACATGGGTAAAAATTTTCTGAACCTTTGCTCAGAAAATGCTTTATTTTGAAATATGCAAGAATATACATTTTATCCTCACGTTTGATTGTTGGTTTAGTTGGACATAGAATTCCAGGTCAGAAACAAGTTTTCTTATATTTGTGAAGCTCTTTATTGTCTTTTAACTTCCAGAGTTGTTGCTGAGAAGCCCAATATCATTCATATTCTGAAAACTTTCTAGGTTACCTGCTTCTTTCTCTTTGGAAATTTTTATAATCTCTTTATCTGGGTGTTCTGATATTTCACAGCATATGATGGTACGAGGTTTTTCCACTCCTGGTAAGTACTCGGTGAACTCTTTCAATCCGGAGTCACATCCTTTCAGATCTGGAGATATTTATTTATTTATTTTTAATTAAATTACAGTTGATTTACAGTGTTGTGCCAATTTCTGCTGTATAGAATAGTCACGCATATACATACATTCTTTTTCTCGTACTATCTTCCATCACGTTCTATCCCAAAGATTGGATGTAGTTGCCTGTGATATACAGTAGGGCCTCATTGCTTATCCATTCTAAATGTAATAGTTTGCATCTGCCTACTCTAAACTCCCTGTCCATCCCAGTACCTTCTTTCTCCTCCTCAGCAACCACAAGTTTGTTCTCTATGTTTGTGTATCTGTTTCTGTTTTGTATATCGGTTCATTTGTGCCCTATTTTAGATTCCACATATAAGTGATATCATATGGTATTTATCTTTCTCTTTCTAACCTCTTAGTATAAGAATCTCTAATTCCATCCATGTTGCTGCAAATGCATTATTTCATTCTTTTTAATGGTTGAGTAGTGTTCCATTGTATATATGTACCATGTCATCTTTCTTTATATATATATATATATATATATATATATATATATATATATATATATAATATTTTTGGCCACCCTAAGGTATATGGAGTTCCTCGGCCGGGAATCAGATCTGAGTGTGGTTGTGACCTACGCCTATGCTGTAGCTGTGACAATGCTCATTCCTTAAACCAACTGCTCTGGGCAGGGTTTGAACCTGAGTCCCAATCCTCCACAGACACCACTGATCCCGTTGTGCCACAGTGGGAACTCCATGTACCAGATAGCCTTAATCCATTCATCTGTCGATGGAACTTTAGGTTGTTTCCATGTCTTGGCTATTGTAAATAGTGCTGCAATGAACATAGGGGTGTATGTTTCTTTTTGAATTATAGTTTTTTCTGACTATACACCCAAGAATGGGATTCCTGGATTGTATGGTAGTTCTATATTAAGTTTTCTGAGCAACCTTTATACTGTTTTCCATAGTGGTTGTACCAATTTTCATTCCCACAACAGTGTAGGAGGGTTCCCTTTTCTCCACACTCCAGCATTTCTTATCTGTAGACTTGTTAATGATGGCCATTCTGGCTGGTGTGAGATGGTGCCTCACTGTAGTTTTGATTTGCATTTCTCTAATAATTAGTGATGTTGAGCGCCTTTTCATGTGCCCATTGGCTAACTGTATGTCTCTTTGGAGAAATGTCTATTTAGTTCTTCTGCCCATTTTTTGATTGGGTTGGTTGTTTGTTTTTTCTTGTTGTGAGTTGTTTGTATATCTTGGAAAAGAGCCCTTGTTGGTTGCCTCATTTGCAAAGATTTTCTCCCATTCTGTGGGTTGTATTTTCATTTTTTTATGGTTTCCTTTGCTATAAGCTTTTGAGTTTAATTAGGTCCCATTGGTTTATTTTTGTTTTTATTGTTATTACTCTAGGAGGTGGATCAAATAAGATGTTGCTGCAATTTACATCAAAGGGTGTTCTGCCTGTGCTTTCCTCGAGGAGTTTTTTAGTATCTGGCCTTATGTTTAGGTCTTTAATCCATTTTGAGTTTATTTTTGTGTATGGTGTTAGAGAATGTTCTAATTTCATCCCTTTACATGTAGCTGTCCAGTTTTCCCAGCACCACTTTATTGAATCTTTCCTCCACTGTATGTTCTTGCCTCCTTTGTCATAGATTAGTTGACCATAGTTGCATGGGTTTATTTCTGGTCTTTCTACCCTGCTCCTTTGATCTGTATTTCTATGTTTGTGCCAGTACCATACTGCTTTGATTACTGCAGCTTCATAGTACAGTTTAAGTCAGGGAGCCTGATTCCTCCACTTCTGTGTTTCTTTCTCAACATTGCTTTTGCTATTTAGGGTGTTCTGTGTTTCCATATAAATTTTAAAGTATTTTGTTCTAGTTCTGTGAAGAATGTTGTTGGTAATTTGACAGTAGATTGTATTGGGTAGTACAGTCATTTTGACAATATTGATTCTTCCAATCCAAGAACATGATAAAACTTTCCGTCTTTTTGTGTTGTCTTTGATTTCTTTCATCAGCATCTTATAGCTGCTAGGGATGTGGTCTGTGAGGGATGTGGTCTGTGAGGGAGGTGGCAGTGGTTCACAGTTCATGGGACTGCTTTCGTAGTGGGGGTGTGGTGGGCAGTAGCAGCTCCTGCAATACCTCCTGCTACCAGGCAGCTCTCAGGACCATTTCCTGTAGCTGGCAATGTCAGCAGTTTGCAATGTTTATGTAGAAGTTCAAGATATGTCTTACCTACTCAACTAGATTATGAACTTTTTAGGTACAAAGACTATTTCGAGCAATAAGATTCTAAAATACATATATGTATATATTCTTATCTCAAATCTAGAAAAATATCTTAAATAAAAAAACTATTTAATATAATTAGATTTTAAAATAAAAATCTAACAACATCTTTATTTTATTTTTTATTTTTTATTTTTTTGTCTTTTTGCCATTTCTTGGGCTACTCCCATGCCATATGGAGGTTCCCAGGTTAGGGGTCGAATCAGAGCTGTAGCCACCAGCCTACACCAGAGCTACAGCAATGTGGGATCCAAGCCATGTCTGCAACCTACACCACAGCTCACAGCAATGCTGGATCCTTAACCCACTGAGCAAGGCCAGGGATCGAACCTGCAACCTCATGGTTCCTAGTCAGATTTGTTAACCACTGCGCCACGACGGGAACTCCAATAACATCTTTATTTTATATTTTAAATATTTTAAAACACTTTCATATTTTCACATCCATCATTTTGTTTATCCTTACCATTATCATTGTACACAGACATTATTATGCTCATTTCACAGATGGATTATATCTGAATTATTGATTTGATTTAGTCAAATTAATGTGATATTTCTCCATATAATGTGAGTATACTATATATTTCATTCAATATCAACATGAAAATATACACAGTCAGGTATGCCTCCATGTCTTTTTCAAGGATCTGGACTTTTTTTCATCTTTGTGACTCAGAGCCTAGTATAACATCTAATACCTAATGACAAGCAATTTTATTGAATGGATGAATACCTCATTGGAAAATTAAATGCTCACCATCAAGTGGCAAATTTTTCATCAACCTAGAGTTTTTCTTCAGTTCGGCTCTTAAGCCTATGTCTTTCAGAATATCTTCCAGATCATCATAATTAATTTCCTCCCCTTAAGAGAAAATAATGAGAAACAGTCAAACTTTACAAAATAATAATAATATCAACAATGTGTAGCATCATCTTCAAATATAAGATAAAAATCAATAGAAACATTGAGTGCTGTCTAATTACACAGACTTAGAAGGGGGATTCAGAATAGAACTTCTTTCTTTAGTAAGCTGTCTCTTCAGCTATGTATAGATTACCAATTAAAAGAGATATAATGGCAGGATTAATATGTCATGGACCGGACAGGAGAAATAACTTCTTTTGTTAAATATTGAGGTATTTTTATTACGCCTTCTCATTATTTCTTCTCACTCACCTAGAAGTTCATGTACTTCATCCAGAAGTTTATCTAGTTTAACTCTTCTCTCATCTACAAGACAAAATTTAGATAAGGTCCTGTTATGAACTAAATTGTGTCCCCTCAAATTCATACGATGAAGCCCTAATTCCCCATGTGACTGTATTTGGAGATAAGGTCTTTAGGAGGTGATTAATGTTAAATGAAGTTGTAAGGGTGGTGCCCTAATCTAGTAGCACTGTAGCCTTTTTATTTTTTTTTTTTTGTCTTTTTGCTATTTCTAGAGCTGCTTCTGTGGCATATGGAGGTTCCCAGGCTAGGGGTCGAATCGGAGCTGTAGCTGCCGGCCTAGGCCAGAGCCAAGCCGCATCTGCAACCTACACCACAGCTCACGGCAACGCCGGATCATTAACCCACTGAGCAAGGGCAGGGACCGAACCCTCAACCTCATGGTTCCTAGTCGGATTCGTTAACCACTGTGCCACGACGGGAACTCCCCACTGTGGCCTTTTTAGAGGAAGATCTTTTCCCTCTCTTTCTCTTCTCCCTTTTTTCTGCCCCTCCCACGTAATGATATAATGAGAAGACAGCTGTCCACAAGGTAGGAAGAAAACCTTCATCAGAAACCAAATAAAGCAGCATATTGATCTTAGATTTCTCTGCATCTGGAACTTTGAGAAAATAACTTTCTAAGTCACACAGACCATGGTATTTTGTTATGGCAGCCTGAGCAGACTAATATAGGTCCCAATTACATAAAGTTCTTAAACTGTGGAGTAAAATGTAAGGATTTTGCAGTTGCCTTGAATTTTTTTTTTTAATTAGATATTTTGTTTTCACACTATACAAGTATAAGCTTGGTGGAAAAAAAGAATCTAAGTATGATAAACATTTATTCTATTCATTCGCCTTTTTTTTGTGTTCCTCATTCATGAGAATGGAAGAGAAGAAAAAGATGAGAAATGCTTTTTTTGGGCCTTATTTTTTATTTCAGCTTTACTGAGATACAATTTTCCAAGTAAAACTGTAAGATATCAAAAGTGTACACTGTTATGATTTTATATATGTATACATTATGAAAGGATTTCTCCATCCAGTTAGTTAACACATCTATCTATCTATCTATCTATCTATCTATCTATCTATCTACCTACCTACCTACCTACCTATTTATGTTTTTGGTGAGATCATTTAAATTCTATTCCCTTAGCAGTACCGTGATATCAACTATGGTTACCATGCTTTACATTAGATCTTCTGACCTTACTTATCTTACAGTTGAAAGTATGTACCTTATTGCCATTTTGTTAATTGATTCCTGGCATTTCATAATTCCTTCCTTTCTTCTTCTCTTGCTCTTTCTTTGTAATCTGATGATTTCTGTGGTAGTATGCTTAGATTTTTCTCTTTCTCTTTTGTACATCTACTTTAGGATTTTGCTTTGTGGTTACCATGAGGCTTACCTAAAATACCTTATATTTATAACAATCTATTTTAAGCTGATAAGAACTTAACTTCAAATGCATACCAAAGGTCTACATTTTTACTCTTCAATAATATTTATTTTGAGACAGTCAACTAGACTGTCCTGCAGATAATTTAGGGTGGGGCCACATTCCAATTCCAACAAGAGTGTTACATAGTCTTGTTTGGCTCATGTTTTATACACAAAGTTGTGGAAAAAGGATTAGAGTTGGACTGGAAATAGGAGACCACTTTTTTTGGCAAGTAGAAAGTCTTGATTTCAAGTATGATAAGATTATATTAGATGAACTTATTTAAACTAGCACTTCTAGATGCTTATCAAACTATTAATCTACAGATCATCTCAAGATGCTAACAATGTTAAGATGCTCAAGTTACTAAGATTTAAATAGAATGATTTAATCAGACTATTGCTAAAAATCATGAAAAAGCTATTAATATCAGGCATATAATAAATACATATTTTCTTTCTTTTCTATGTGTTGTAAAGGTTAGCTATTTCAACAAAATTAACTGTAGTGGGTGCTACTTATTTAAAATGATGATTCATGGGCTCCAACCTAGACCTACTTGATCATAGTCTTGAGGGGATGTGTAATTTTTACGTAATCTAAAATTTGATATCTATGAATTTATTAAATGTAATTGTCAAGTATATGTTATTTTACAATATTACAAATGACATTAACAGTTTTCAGCACTTTCTTGTCCCCCTTATTTCTGTTTGTTGCTCTCTGAATTTTTAAATTATTTTCTATTTTTATCCCTTAAATGCACATTTATGGGTTTTTATTTATTTATTTATTTATTTTATTTTATTTTATTTTTTTTGTTGTTGTTGCTATTTCTTGGGCCGCTCCCGCGGCATATGGAGGTTCCCAGGCTAGGGGTCCAATCGGAGCTGTAGCCGCCGGCCTACGCCAGAGCCACAGCAACGTGGGATCCGAGCCGCGTCTGCAACCTACACCACAGGTCACGGCAACGCTGGATCGTTAACCCACTGAGCAAGGGCAGGGACCGAACCCGCAACCTCATGGTTCCTAGTCGGATTCGTTAACCACTGCGCCACGATGGGAACTCCGGGTTTTTATTTTTTAATTTATTTACTTGATCTCAACACTGGCCATGATCTCATGCAGCTACTCTTGCATAGGAACTCTGCAAAGCAGTAATATAAGCAATTATCGATATTTTATCTAAGATTTCTATTAAGAGAAAATATATCTCTATTTTTAGGATTAGTTCTCTGTAGGTTTCTGGCTTTTCCTGTGAGATTAATAAGTATACCTGAGATACTTCTATAGAGTAATAAAAATTTTCTTACAGGGCACTGTGTACTTGAAGTGCTTACCATTAATTGGCAGGTGACTGCACAGTTCCTCAAATTCTTCCTCTTCAAGAAGGAATCCCATGTTTTTAAGAGCATCGTCTATTTTATTGATATTAACCTTTCCTCCTTAAGAAAGAAAGGGATGAGAATAAAAGAAATTTGTAGCTATGCCAAAGAGGGGAAATATCACATATCAATCAACCAATATAAATAGGAAGAAAAAAGTGACACCATAAAGCTCTTGAAATGATTAAAAGAAATAGTTTAAGGGAGTTCCCATCATGGCTCAGTGGAAACAAATCTGACTAGCATCCATGAGGATGCAGGTTCAATTTCTGGCCTCGCTCAGTGGGTTAAGGATCCAGCATTGCTGTGGCTGTGGTGTAGGCCGGCAGCTGCAGCTCTGATTCGACCCCTAGCCTGGGAACCTCATATGCTGCAGGTGAGACCCTAAAAAGACAAAAAAAAAAGAGTTGAGAAATAGGAATAGAAAATTTCTCCTTGTTAGTGTTCCAGGAAACGCTGTTATAGCAATTTCTTTTTTTTTATGTAACAAGATTTTTATTTGACTTCTGTATATAACCTTAATATAACAAATTGTACCTAATATTGATGGCTCAAAATCATGTCATTAGTCATTAATTAGTCAACAAACTTTAACCTTAATACTAGGTATCAACATTATATTGAATGTGTCCCAGTTCATGTGAACATGAAAGTCATTTTGGTCATTTTTTTCATATTTAGAAATATTTAATTTGTAAGCATTTACTTTTTGTTATAGCAATTTCTAAAATGAGTTTACCTAGAAGAAAGAGAGGGGTAGGTGAGACTGATGAATTATAGCAGAGACAACGCACAAATTTCTCACCACTTAGTAAGATTTGAAATTTGCCACAGTGACAAAATAGTGTAGGCTATTTCTTTAGACTGTGTACAACTAAGAATTTCAGCTCATTAAAAAATAGAATAATACAATCAGCAACCTAATCACTGAGAAATAAGTGATTGTAGAAAAGAAAATGCAAAAGCTTGAAGATGTATTTTTTCTTTCTTAGCACACTTCTCACTCACCTCTGTATGTCTTCACTCCATCCATCAGCCCATTTTTATACACCATTTTATTTTCTGTAAGATAGGGGTTAATTTATTTCATAAATAAGTGGAAATTCAGAAAAACATTAGTATTTAGTTGGCTGTAAATTTTTATAATTTTAAAATTAGTTTTAATCCAAAGAAGAAGGAAGCAAGGTTAACTATATATTCTCTGGCATCGGATGTATTATTAGTGGAATCTAACATGTGAAATGGAGATTTTTTTCTGTGATTTTTTTCTAAAGTGTATCTTCCTTCCCTTTCCTCAACTCTTCTTATACTCGGTATGCTTAAACATTTAAAACTATTTATTCATAACAGTAGCACCCCATAAGGAGCATTATATCCCAAATTAAGATTTAAATGGTAAGGACAGGATATTTTGTCAGAATTGGCACTTTTATCACTAATTTTTCTCTCAATTAAAAAGTTGAGATATGATTGAAATATAGCACTGTATAAGTTCAAGGTGTACAATATATCAATTTGATACATTCATATTGCAATGTGAGTGCCATTGTATCATTAGCTAACACCTCTGCCATGTCACCTATCATTTCTTCCTGTGGTGGGAATGGTGAAGATTTAGTCCCTCAGCCAGTTTAATGTTTATAATACAGTTTTACTGTCTGTAACCACTGTACTGTGTATTATTAGAGCAACAGGACTTATTTATCCACTAGTTTCAAGTATGTATTTTAAATAACTTCGCTTTCATTCTTCCACTCCCACCCCCAGCCCCTAACCACCATTCCACGCTCTGCTGGGTTTTTTTTTGAGTTCGATTTTTAAAGATTCTTCATATAAAAAATATATATCATCCAGTAATTGTCTTTCTCTGACTAATCTCACTTAGCTTAATGTCCTCAAGGGCCATCCTTGTTGTTGCAAATGGCAGGATTTCCTCTTTACTTGTGGCTGAATAGTACCCAATTGTGTGCATGTGTTACATATATTATAATATATATATGTTACATATATTATACAGGTTTGGGGAGTTCTAAGCTATTATTTCTTTAAATAAACTCTGTCCCCTTCTGGAATCCTGGTTATTCTAGTGTTTTTCTTTTGATGAAATCCCATAGCTCACATAGGCTTTCTTTGCTCTTTTAAAGTCTTTGTTGCTTCTTCTCCTCTAACTGTGTTATTTCAAAATTCCTGTCCTCCAAATCATTAATTCTTTTCTTCATCTTGTCTGCCATGCTACTGATACTCCCCATTGCTTTCTTTATCTCATTCACTGAATTCTTCAGCTCCGGAATTTTTTTGGTTCTTTCTGGTAAATAACTTATTTTGTTCATATATTTTATTCCTGACTTCACTGAATTTTCTGAGTTTTCTTGTATGAGTTTTTTCAAAATAGCTATTTTGAATTCTTTTATCAGTTAAATCACTCTACATATGGCTTTGAGTTTGGCTGCTGGGGAATTATTTTTCTTTGTGATGCATTATTTCCTTAATTTTTCATTATCCTTGTGGTTACATGTTACTGCCCTTGCATTTGAAGAAGCAGACACCTCTGTAACTCTGCCTGTTGCCTTCAGATGGGGTACTTTCTGTGGCATTGCTATTATCTGAGTTTTTCTTATATCTCTGTGAAGGTACGCCTGCTTGCTGCCTGCTCCCTCTCGTAGCCAAATTTTCTTTTGAATTTCTGGCTCTTGTAATTCAGAAAAGCTTTTGGAAATCTTTTGTTTTCCAGAAGGTGACGCTATAATTTTCCAGAAGGTGACGCTATAATTCTCCTTTGTGCTCAGACTGTGCTCGTTTCTGAGTATACTCCCCAGTCTACTGGGGGCTTGCTTCCCTGGTCCCCTGGGGACTACCTTCCCTTACCTGAACAAAGAGCTGGCAGGAAAATGGGTGTGTGTGTGCGCAGCTTTAGCACCTAGGCCCTGGGTGTGCCTGAGAACCCAGTAGAGAGATCCTTGGGTGTGGTACTCCTAGAGGCTCATGGGTGGACTTCCTGCTGAGCTCAACACCTTTAATGTTTGAAATTCTTTTCTGCTTCTTTCCCAGTGTCCTCCCTCCCCAGTCATAGAGCTTCCACTTTAGTACACTGGGTGCTGTGGGGGAAATGCCCTGTCCTGCTGAAGTAGCCAGACACTCGCTCAAAGCTTTCATTTTCCCCTGTGGGAGAGATCACCACCAAAAAATTAGTCATGTGCAGTGTTTCTTTAGGGGCTGGGGATGCAGGAAAAATTTCTCTTTCTGCCTCTGTTGCAACCAAAGTCGTATTTTTCTCCCCCTGTCCCCTTGCCCCTACTTTAGTGATGTGCTGGGTTCTCCTTTGGGAAAGGCTGGACTTACGCATGTGTTTCTCTCTCTCTCTCTCTCTCTCTCTCTCTCTCTCTCTCTCTCTCTCTCGTGTGTGTGTGTGTGTGTGTGCACGCTCGCACAAGCACGCATGCGTGCATGCACACCAACCTGCTTAGCTCAGCATTCATCTGATTTTTGCCCGATTTTGACAGTGGTAAGAGAATTCTAGGCAATTTTGCTGGCTCTGCTGGCTCTGCTTGTTCTCTGGCTCATGTGGAGGTTGTCTGGTGGGTAAGATTCTTCCTGGCCATCTTCAAGTGAGGTCTTAGTCCCCAAAACGCCCATAAAGGCACTTTGGTTCTTGTGTGGATGTTTAATTTATTGATTAAAACGGGGGATAAAAAGGAGGAATGACTTACATGCCCTGTTGCTCATGTCACCCATCTTGATTTTTAATGACATTAAACAGTTATACCTCCAGAATTTTATGTACATAACTTGTAAGCCCAAGATTCTCCAAAATTCACTAGAATGTCTGAACTGCTTACCATCTAATGGCAGAATGTTCAATAGCTCCCCATTTTCTTTATTTGTTAATTCAATACCTACATTTTTCAGATAAAGCTGTATGTCCCTGGCATTAATCTTACCACCTATAAAAAGATGGGAAACATAATCTTTTTCATATATAACATGAACATTTTCATATATAACAATTCCATATTTAAAAATTATAATAAAACAATAGTGTCTCAACTTGCTAGAGATCTAACTGCAGAAGAAAAACAATACAATGAGGCTTTTCTAACCGCAAAGCATCACAAAAAGGAGTTAAAATAGAGCAGGTTTCCTTTAAGCCTTGTCAGAATAATGTTTCTATTAATGCTCTAAAAACAATGGGGACAAGCCAGCCAGTCTGTAATAAAACAGACTTCTTTAAAAAATGATACTTCTAAAACTGTAGGTAATAAAAAAAAATCCATCTAGGAGTTCCCCTGTGGCTCAGCAGGTTAAGGATCTGGTGTTGTTACAGTTGTGGCTCTGCTTACAGCTGTGGTGTGGGTGGGTTTGACCTCTGGCCCAGAAACTTCCTCATGGGCAAGTGTGGCCAAAAATATCCATCTAAGTCTTAAAAACAAACATCATCAATATATTGATAAAATGAGGCTTGTGCGTAATTTCAGAATACTGGGATATCCAGAATACTGGGATGACTACAACAAGACATATATATGACAGAAGATATTGATTTTATATCTTTTCATCATTACTTCTCACTCACCAGAAAATAAGTTTGCTGTATTTATCAAGGAATTCAGAGAAACTTTTCCATTATCTGAAATACAAAGAATAATCAGATATAGACAAAATATTTATTGATATTAGGAATCAGGTCACTTTTTCTTATCACGAAATTTTCTAAATTGCCATTGTTTACATAGAGAAACTGTTGACTTTTGAATGTTTTTCTTGTATCCAACTACCTTGTAGAATTCTGAAGAGAGTTTTTTACCCACTAGATAAGATCTTTAATTCTTTTTCTAAGTGCTCTTTTTCACCCAGAAGATAACTCTCTGGTACCATATTATTGGTCTCAAATCAGATATCCCTGACTCTCTATTTTAACCCAACCTGATACTCTTATTTGCTAAATGGAAATATGATTACCTCTCTTTGTACATTACTTAAACAATTGCTTGCTTTCTTTCCCTTCCTTCCTTCCTTTTTTTCCCCCTTTTCAGCTGCACCTGTGACATGGAAATTCTTGCATCCCACTGTGTCAGGCCAGGGATTAAATGGGCAATGCTACAGAGATAAGCCAGATCTTGACCCACTGAGTCACAGTGGCAACTCCGTCAAACAATTTTGAACCCCGTTTACCTTCTTACTTTGTTTTTTTAACCTCTGACCTTTTCCAACATCTATTTCAGTAACTTCTACTATTTTCTTCCAAAGTTTTTCTTTGTTTTTCCTAGCTAAATCTTAATCTACCAGTTCCCTTACTGTTCCTCTGACAATATTGAGAATAATAATTACCCCAGAGGGTTATACCTCTATAAGTACTTCTTACTTTCTAAATGAAATTGAACAAAAATACTCTGGAATTCTACAAGAAGACTTCAATAGGAAGTGGCATGAGGTAAATTAAATACTCACTGTCAATTTTCAAATGGTTCTGTAGATCTTTCATTTCTTTATTTTCAAGTTCAAAGCTCAAGTTTGTCAAAACAGTTTCTAGTTTACTCCCTAAAACCTTCCCTCCTTGATAAAGAAATGAAATAAGAAAAAGTTAAAATTATGCCTAAAATTTAAAAATTCTAGTTAAGTGTATGCACTAAACATTAATGGGAGGGAGAAAAGCAAAGTTGCAATGTAGACATTCAAGGTAAATTTAAAACCCAGGTGGCGGGGCAAGGACTAGGGAATGTGAAGAAAAGAACACCTCCCTTACACATATTACTAGACATTCTGCTTAAATTTGTCACAGACATCTAAAGCAGATTAATAAGTTTTATGATTATTTATTTATTTACTTTATTTTATTTTTTGTCTTTTTAGGGCTGTTCCTGTGGCATCCATGGAGGTTCCCAGGCTAGGGGTCAAATCGGAGCTACAACTATTGGCCTACACCACAGACACAGCAACGCAGGATCTGAGCTGCATTTGCGACCTACACCACAGCTCACAACAACACCGGATCCTTAACCCACTGAGTGAGGCCAGTGATCAAACCTGCGTCCTCATGGATGCTAGTCCGTTTGTTTCTGCTGAGCCACGATGGGAACTCCTCATTTATTATTAATAATGGAGAAACACGTTAGAAACAGCAGCTGCAACTCTGGGTACTGAGCTTGAAACTTGCCAATATAACAGTAAATTGCCTCAAATAATTTAGCGGTGGAGTTCCCGTCGTGGCGCAGTGGTTAACGAATCTGACTAGGAACCATGAGGTTGCGGGTTCGGTCCCTGCCCTTGCTCAGTGGGTTAACGATCCGGCGTTGCCTTGAGCTGTGGTGTAGGTTGCAGACGCGGCTTGGATCCTGCGTTGCTGTGGCTCTGGCGTAGGCCGGTGGCTACAGCTCCAATTCAACCCCTAGCCTGGGAACCTCCATATGCCGCGGGAGCGGCCCAAGAAATAGCAACAACAACAACAACAACAAAACACACACACACACAAAAAAAATTAATAATAAAAAAAAATAATTTAGCGGTTATCTGAACCTGAAGTCATAGAGGGGAATAAAAATATTAATAACTTAATTGTTCATTATAAAAGAGTGGTTAAGAATGTGGGTTCACATCCTGACTCTTCCCAAGTTCACTCTGTGACTTTAGGCAAGTAAGTTAACATATTTCATCTGTAAAACGGTACCTAACTTATAATAAAAGTACCTATCTTATAGGATTTCTGTGAGAATTAAATGAGTTAGTAGATGTAAAGTATTTAGAACAGTACCTGGCACTATACTCAAGAGAAATTAGCTACTGGTATCATTAAGTGATTAAAGGGACTTCCAAAATAAAATACAAAGGTCAAAGATTTCATTTTCACTTGACTACTTCTTCTTTTTTCTTTTCTTTTTAGGTCCACACCCACAGCACATGGAAGTTCCCAGGCTAGGGGTCAAATAGGAGCTGTAGCCGCCTGCCTATGCCACAGCCACAGCAATGCGGGATGCGAGCTGCATCTGCGACCTACACCACAGGCCACAGCAATGCCGGATCCCTGACCCACTAAGCAAGGCCAGGGATCGAACCCGCATCCTCATGGATACTAGTCAGATTCATTTCTGCTGCACCACAACGGGAACTCCCAACTTATTATTATTATTATCACTTACCTTGGAAAGTCTTTAAACCGTGTAGCAACCGATTACGATACACCTTTCCATCAGCTATAAGAGAAGTCATTATTGATCGCACAGAAAGTGATACAGCAATTCATAACAAGAGCATAGGTTATTTCATAAAGACAATAATATTACATGCCTTTTAGGTTTATCTAATTTCTCATGAACACATCCTTCTTTTCCTTGGTTTTAAGAATAAAGCGAAGGAGTGAGAAAGTTCCAAATTTATCCATTTTGCTATGTTGAAACTTTCAATCTTTCTAATGTGACCCTTTTTACCTGACCTCCTCTTTTTCCCCCTTCTTTCTCTGTCAGACACTTAAAAGTTAATATCCTAAATTAGAATTTAAAAAATCAATTTAAAAATCTTTATTCGTTTACAAAGTTCTCAAGCTCAATCCCAACAGAGTAAGCTCTACCTCTGATAATCGCCTGCATGAGGACAAGGACTTTTGTATTTAATGCAATAACCAAAGAAGTGCTCAATAAATATGTTGAATATAAATACATATCAAATGTTTAATGATTCTTACCTACCCCAATAATATATACACTCAAACTAAGTTCCACTGAGGGTTAAAGCAGTATAAGAAATTATAGCTCACAAGTAATTGGCAGAGATTTTAGCAGCTTCCAGCGTTCCTTAGGTGTGAGTTCTATCCCTATGTTTTTCAAAACGTCACCTACTTCATCAGCATTAATCTTGATTCCTTTGAAAAGATGGAAATGACTGATAAAAAATTTGAGTGATAAATTATTCTAAATTATAAATGTCATTTAAGTTTAATTGCAGGATTAACAGCAAGATTTGCCAAAAGCTGAGTTAGGACTAAGAAGATATCAGAAATAGAACTCAATCATAATTCTAGAGAAGAAAAGGACTTTTTAAATACTAATAAAAATGGGGCCAGTCAGCACTCTGAGATGGGCGCTGTATAGAGGCCTAGAACAACTTATATAAATAATTCTCTAAAGATAGTGTCCATATTTGCTCATATAATAAGTTATTCATAAAAAGATTTATCCCAATGTTTTATCTTGCCAATTATTGTGATCATATAGATTTTTGGCTATTTAAACAATGGAAAAGTGATGTCCATTATTGAAAGCAAATTCAGAGAATACAAGGTATTTTACCAAGATATATAGGTCAAATATTGAGCAAATAATAGTTTTGCTCAAAAGTATATAACCCAAAACTAATATGGATCACAGAGTGAAAGATGCCATTAATATACTAAAAAGACTAACAATATCAGAATGATAGGAATAAAATATGTAAAAGCATAACGGAAAAGCATCAGAATTCTGCTACAATAATTTTTCCCTATAAACCTTTACTTACCTCTAAATGACTCTACATTTTCCATGAAAGTTTTCAGTTTAACTTTTTCATCTGTAAGGTAAGGTAGAAATAAAACACAGATTTTTCATTGGGCCCCCAAAATGTTACCAAGACCTTATATTGTGGAACCAAACTCTGAAATGCAGAAGTTTCTCCTGAGTTATTCTATAAATGAATCCCAGATGGGCATGGATGTGAAGAATTAAGTTCTACATATGATAACTATATAGACCAGAAGAAGAAATTACAGTATAAAATATCAAAAAAAATTTTTGGGGGTCTTTTTGCCTTTTCTAGGACTGCTCCTGCGGCACATGGAGGTTCCCAGGCTAGGGGTTGATTCAGAGCTGTAGCTGCCGGCCTACGCCAGAGCCACAGCAACGTGGGATCTGAGCCACGTCTGCAACCTACACCACAGCTCACGGCAACGCGGGATCCTTAACCCACTGAGCAAGGCCAGGGATCGAACCTGCAACCTCATGGTTCCTAGTCGGATTCGTTAACCACTGTGCCACGAAGGGAACTCCTAAAATATCAGATTCTATATACAATGGTGGTAGAAAGTTTTCAAGGCATTGCTTGACCTACTTTCCACTTGCCTGTTCTAGGAATATTCTGGTGTTTGACCACCTTACTATTACAGGATTTAAAAGCAATATAATCTGTAATATCAATGTGTTCACTTGGTTAAAATATTGTAGCTGTCTACTTCCATATGCAACCCTTACACAACGCTTTTGTCATGCCTCCAATTCCACAGCCACCAAGACTTCCAATCTTTGCTGACTCATTTAATTTGTGTACTGACTGGTTGAAAATCCTCATTTCTAGGGTCACATCACACAGCCCCGTGAGGGTGCCATTCATATCATAGTCTATGTGACCCTGACAACCTCTCTTATACAAGGCAGACCATGATAGGAAATAATGATAGGAAATAATATAAAAAAAGGATACACACACACACACACACACACACACACACGTGACTGAGTCACTTTGCTTTACAGCAGAAATTGGCACATTGTAAATCAACTACACTTTAATTTTAAAAAAGGCTACTAAAGGATGTATAAACCTTCTATATGGGCTTCTACAGCGTTCAAATCCTCACTCTGCCGCTTAGCAGTCATGTCACTTTGGGCAAATCAGTTAACCTGACTGACCTGCAATTTCTACATCAGAGAAACTGGAATAACAAGCTGCTTTGCAGAATCATTTTGAAGACTACTGTTATTATATTTCAAATGCCAAATACTGTTTTCAGTAGGCATTTAATACTTCACTATTATTGAAGAACTACGTCATCAGCATCATTGTGGCAAAAGGCATCCCTCTTTTTGTCCTCCCTTTTTAACAACAAAATTTGGCATCCATCCATGAACAACTCCCCTCTGTGGGAGCTGTGGGATCCAACGCCATAGGCCAAGGAACCCAGGAGGATATTACCCATGTGTGTTTTGGGTAATAGGCAGAGAGCTCTTGGTACCTGCTCTAGAACTAGCAGGAGTTTACCAACTGGTCATAGTCCCTCTTGGCCATGATCAGAGAATACCAGGAGAGTGCTGACTTGGTCAGACACTCATGAATGGGAGAGCTTTGTGGAGGACCAGCTTTCTCAAGGAGACATTCCAGCATTCCACTGGAGAAAAAAAATGAATTTAGACTTATTAGAGAGGGTAAGAGGAACTCTGCCAGCATCATCCCTCCCCCGAGGCAACACAGTGCAGGGAGGAACTAGCTGGTGACAGTCTCTCCCAGGAGGGGAAGAGAGAGCTGTTGTAACTGAGCAGGACCCTGTGGGACCTTCCTAGGACAGACTCCTTGGCTACATCCTCTGCCTGCCTCCTGTTTGTAGAAAAGCTGTAGTCTTCCATACCTCCTCTTAGTCACAAAGGCCTGGCTCAAGAATTAATGATTGAAAGAATGTGAACATACAGTAACAACAAAAAAAATGCAGATAGGTCAGGAGAATTGGTAACAATTTAAACAGTAGATCAGGGATTTCCCATTGTGGCTCAGCAGAAACAACCAGACTAATATCCATGAGGATGTGGGTTCCATGCCTGGCCTTGCTTAGTGTGTGGAGGATCCAGCATTGCTGTGAGCTATGGTGTAGGTTGCAGACGCGGCTTGGCTCTCTCATTGCTGTGACTGTGGCATAGGCCAGCAGCTTCAGCTCTGATTCCACCCCTAGCCTGGGAACTTCCATATGCTGCAGGTACGCCCCTCCTCCCCCCACCCCCGAAAAAAAAAGAAAGAGAGAAAGAAAAAAGAAAATCAGCCATATAGCAATCACTGAATCTTTAGTTCCTCCTTGAAGGAGGCAGATAACAGTATCTGATGCACATTCCTGAGTTGTTTTACAGATACTAAAACCCCACCAAATGGAAGTTTATTTGATGACCATGAGCATGTAGCGCCCCCCCCCCGAGACTGTCTAGTGTTACCTCACCATTAACAAAAGAGAGAATTGTGCACAAGCTGACCACATACCCTGTGACTCCTCTCCCTCACCTCGATTTAAAAATGCTTCCCTGAGGCCCAGAGAGTTCTTCGAGGAGAGCATTAGCACTCCTTGCTTGGTGCCTGCAATAAACACTACACTTCCCTTCACCACAACCTCCATTGGTAGATTGGTTTTACTGTGAATGGGCATGTGGACTCAATTTGGTTCAGTTAACACTGTGAACGATTTTTCAGCTACCCTAGCTGTGCAGAATGCTGCTGGAAAAGCTCAATTTTCTCCTGCAGGACGCAGAATGTTGAGGTGGAAGCTCCATGACTAAGGGGAGGGAGGAGATCAGGAAATAGGCAGATAAGAATATCAAAGAACATTAAGGGGGTATCGGTTCTGCTGACTGCCTTCAGGACTCTGGCAGAAAGCCTGTCCAAGAGCTGTTGGGAGGAACCCCTCACCTGGTCTGCAGGTATCCCCAGTGCCCTGAGTGCTATGTGCCACCTCAGCCCCCTTCCCCACAGCAAGCTCCTTGTGCATGGTGATGAGAGCAAAACAGAGTAGAATGGTGGTAACCAGAGGCTGGGAACGGAGGAATTGGGAATATGCTGTTTAAGGGTACAAGCTTGCCACTAAAAGATGAATAAATTTTGGAGATCTAACACACAGCATAGTGATTCTACTCAATATTACAGCATTAAAAGCTTGAAAGTTGCTAAGAGACTAGATCTTAATTGTTCTCATCGCAAAAAATAAATGACAGTTATGTAATGTGAAAGAGGTATTAGCTAACCCCCACAGCGGTAATCATATTGCAATATATAAATGTATCAAATTAACATGTTCTACACCTTAAATTTACACTATATTATATGTCAATATATCTTAAAAAATCCCCTTGATATTTTTATCTGTGGTTATCTCAATAGAGATGATTAGTTTATATGACCTGCAATGTGGCAGCATGAGAATAGGAGAAAAAGATTGCCAGTTTCCTAGATGAGCTATTTAATTGATACACAATTCTTAGCTCCTTTTAATAAAATTTAAAGACATTATTTTGTGTTAATAGTCTTGCAAAATATGCACTTAAGTGTGTAAGACTGACTTGACTTATATTAATAAATAGTTCTAGGCCAAAACACATACACACACACAAAGGAGTTCCTGTTGTGGTGCGTAGGAAACGAATCCGACTAGGAACCATGAGGTTGCAGGTTCAATCCCTGGCCTTGCTCAGTGGGTTAAGGATACAGCATTGCTGTGAGCTGTGGTGTAGGTCGCAGATGCAGCTCGGATCTGGCATTGCTGTGGCTGTGGTGTAGGCCAGCAGCTATAGCTCCAATTCGACCCCTGGCCTGGAAACCTCCATATGCCTCGGGTGCGGCCCCCAAAAGACTAAATAAATAAATAAATAAATAAATAAGTACACAGTTCCACTGGTAAGACATATATATTTTTTTCTTTTTAGGGCTGCATCTGTGGCATATGCATCTGCGGTATATCTGTGGCATATGCACCTAGCCTGTGGTTCCCAGGCTAGGGGTCAAATGGGAACTGCAGCTGCCAGGCTACACCACAGCCACAGCATTGCAGGATCCAAGCCTCATCTGTGACCTAGGCTGATGAGGCAGCATGGGAGCCTTATCCTACTGAGCAAGGCCAGTGATTAAACCTGCATCCTCAATGGATACTAGTCAGGTTCTTAACCCACAACCAGGAACTCCCACTGATTAGACATACTAAATCAAGTAAGACTATCCACAAAATTCTGAATCTGTATATTTCAAATCAGAAAGAAGAGGAATAGGTGTTCCCGTCGTGGCGCAGTGGTTAACGAATCCGACTAGGAACCATGAGGTTGCAGGTTCGGTCCCTGCCCTTGCTCAGTGGGTTGACGATCCGGCGTTGCCGTGAGCTGTGGTGTAGGTCGCAGACTCGGCTCGGATCCCCCGTTGCTGTGGCTCTGGCGTAGGCCAGTGGCTACAGCTCCGATTCAACCCCTAGCCTGGGAACCTCCATATGCCGCGGGAGCGGCCCAAGAAACAGAAAAAAAAAAAAAAAAAAGAAGAGGAATAGATGTGATACACATTTATACTGCAGTGAAAATCTTAGAGAATTTGTTTTTAGAACAAAATATCATTCATAATCTCAGACCTACACAATACACTGTAATACCTAGGAAAGTCACTACGCTGCTATTGGAGAGAAGGTTATATTCCCTATTTCTTTTTCATAGCGTTTCAAAACTAACTTGACTTTTTTACAAAACATTTAAAATGTTAACTCCATATTTTCCCTTAGCTGAGAGTTGGGATGACACACAATTTAAAAGGTTTCCCTCTTAATTGGCTAATTAGCGTTTGTTCCTGCTTCACTTGGTAACAGTGCCTGCATTTTTTGGGGAAAAGGTATAACCTCTCATTCTCCGGGAACAATCTGTGGATACCAGCAATCAAAGTGCCTGCTTACCCTGGTTTCTTGGGCATGTGATTCAAACTAGGCTTGACTGACCCTCTTTTGAGACCCCACATCTTGAAAAGTGTGATGTAAGGGTGGTTCATCCCAGTTTCATTCGGTTTCCTGATGGAACGTTTAATTAGTTCCTGCTATCTGGGTCCTTTGATGTTGCCTTGCTTTGCCCAGTCAAATCATGGTTTTTCAGGTGTCTCCTTGATTCTGTGAACCACTCCATGGCCTTCCAGTTTTTTTTTTTCTTTGTACGTATGTTGGCCAGATTTAGTTTCTATTGCCTGCAACTAAAGGACCCTACGACTGCTAACCAAGAATTTTTGATTTTCTCTTTTATTAGGTCTTTTTAGGCTAAGATAGAAAAATGCGTTTTTCTTAATGTCAGGGCTAGCTATAGGTTAAGGCATCTTGGTACAAATATGTTACCATCAGCAGGCTACATTAACTATGCCAGTCAATCGCCAATCTATAGGGCATAGGAACTGTTTGCTTTAGATTTACTTGCAGTGACTTCTGCTCATGACATAGCTCTTTGCTCCTCAGGTAAGCTTGGAGAAGATTCTGACTTATAAAGTGTGACTCTAAGGGCTTCCTCTTTGAATCAGTCTCAGTCTATGTTCCAGTCCTTCAGAAAGGAGTTCAACTTTGTCTCAATTGCTTATGACATTAGCAAGCACCTTTAAATAAGTTATAACCATGGAAAGGATTTTTCTTGGCCTTTTATTAAACAATCTCTATTATCTTAAAAAAACTATTGTATCTTTTATCCTTAAATCTATTTTTTCATTTAAAAATTATTAAAAAACTATTTTCATGCTTTGAAACATATAAATTTAAGGGAGACATAGTAGCAAGATTCTTCTTCCTTTCTCTGTTAGTTTCATATACCTAAGAAATCTTGGTCCAAGGATATGTTTCCCCCTCTTATCACTAATGTTCATTTCTGCTCAATAAGGGTGGAATACAACAGCCATGATGTCCTAGGCTCCCAATAAACCCTACCGTTCTGGCTTTTGGCTGAATTAGAGGACTATAGTAAAGGGAGAAATGCCTACCCCTCACCTTTGTTCCTACTATTCAGAGCTTGTCTTTAATTTCTTTCAGCCTTGCCCTGACATTCATATATATTTATCTATAGATAGATACACAGTTATTATATACAATGGAGTTTCTTGATGTATTTAATTTATAAATTGACTCTAGAACCTAAGCTTAAAATTATCCCTCAAAGTTTAGGTTATTTATTATGTCTATTGAATCTTAACATAAAATAGAATGGATTAAACCCAGGAATCTCCATCTAGCACCCATTTTTATTAGGAATTTATTAAAGTCAGAGTTGTTAGGATACCCAAAATGTCTGAAATCTGCATATTTTTTCCCATTTATAATTCCTTCCTACAGTCTACTTAAAACTTTATGGTGAGTTAAGAGATTTTTTTATAATGATTTTTATTTTTTCCATTGTCGCTGGTTTACAGTGTCCTGTCTTTTTTTTCTGATTTGATTTTTAAATTTTTTCTTTGTAATGTTCCTTTGTTTCATTTCTCTGATTCTTAGGTCTGTTAATTTCCTCACTGGCACCAGAATTTAGCTCTGCAGGTGGGAGTTACCATTTAACAGATTACTGATCTCCGGTTTAAAGATTAATAACCTGGGATGATATATTTTCCCATATGAACACATTTGGAAGTTTTGTTAGAGGAGCTCAGTTTCCCTAAAGGCATTAACAACAAGCTCACCGTCAACTGGCAGGTGCTTCCTCAAGTCCTCAACTTCCTCATTCTCCAGCTCATAGCCCATGTTTTCCAGGATGGTTTCCATTTTAGAGACATGAAGCTTCCCACCTTAGGGAAGAAGGAAGTGATAAATGACAGGAACTGGTATTTAAGAAAAGTACTGATTATATTCATTCACCAATTGCAACCGATGAAACAAATCCATTGTACAATTATTAAAAAAAAAAAACTATTTAAGGCTACATGTGGAATGTATTCAACATTGGGATTCTTATTGGGATTCTCACTTACCAGGAAAAGCTTGGATATGACCGAGCAATTCATTTTTCTCTACCTTTCCATTATCTATAAAATAAGACGGGTTTAAGGTCAAAGAGTTATATGGACAGTCAAAAAAGAGTAGGAGGAGTATAATTTCATAATTACGTACTTAAAAAATTTGTCTTCTTAAATTACACTCCATTTCCCATGCCCAAATACCTCTTCTGAATGTGGACAGTCTATTTACATTCTTCTACACTGAAACAGATATACCTCTTTCCCCATTCTGAGTTCTCCCTTTCCTTCCTCTACTTCTTGCTAATTTAGCCTTCTTTTTCTAATTGTCCTACTACTACTACCTCTGAGTAATGCTGATCTTAATGGCAGGACTCAGGTTTGAAGATACAGCCTTTCAAAACTATAAACCTAAATGTCAGAGGCATAATTTCTTTACAACTAGAGGTCGATATTTTTGTCTTTCAGATTTTTATATAAAACTAGATGGGCCTACTTTTATGATGGTCTCACACTGAACTTTACACTAGCACAGAGATACATACATACACACATCAAATACCTACCAGCAACCGGCAACATTTTCAACAGCTCCCACATTTCCCTATTTGTGAGCTCTATCCCCATGTTGCTTAGTATTTTGCGTATGTCTTTGGCTTCAACTTTTTCTCCTTTAAAAAATGGGAATGATAAAAGATGAGAATTACTTACTGACTCCAAGTGATAAAATATCTAAGCTTGTGCAGGGATATCTAAAACTTCAGAAGTTATTTCTTTAATTCCCAGTAACACACTTATTTTGAATACTCTTAAGGACCTCAGAGAAGTTAACTCAGCTCATAGTAAGGGAATAAACAGGAGGCAAAGTGATCTAAGCTACGTATAGATAGCTACCTAATCTAAATTGTTTGCACCATCGGGTAGAATTTGTGTTACTCTTACTTTGCCTGAATTAAGAGATATATCTCTTATAAACCACATTATTTGTATTCCTGTCAAAGTTTTACTTTAACATTTGCAGGGTTATGGTAGATGCTCAGTAGCTACTGTGAATGAATAAACAGGTGAGTTGGTTATTGAAATGAATCACAAAATAAAAATGAAGTTTCAGAGAATACAGAACTTGTTACAGAGATATAGGGATATTTTTGCCAAAACATAAATAATCCAATGTAATCTCCATGTCATTAGAGTAAATTTTATTTTATTTTATTTCAATTTTTATTTTTTTTGCTTTTTAGGGCCACATCTGTAGCATATGGAGGTTCCCAGGCTAGGGGTCTCATTGGAGCTACAGCTGCCAGCCTACGCCAGAGCCACAGCAACGCAGGATCTGAGCCGCATCTGCGACCTACACCACAGCTCACAGCAACGCCGGATCCTTAACCCACTGAGTGAGGCCAGGGATCAAACCCTCAACCTCATGGTTCCTAGTCAGACTTGTTTCTGCTGGTCTATGACGGGAACTCCTTAGAGTAAATTTTAATCAGTAGAAAAACAGAAGTTAAAGTTAATGGCAGAATAAGAAAATGCAGCTTTAAATATGTATGTGAACATGAAGTATTTGCATTTCAGTTTTACATCTTTTCACAAAACGTCTTGCTCACCTGTGAGTTTCTTCACTTCTTTTAGCAGTTTATTCAGGTCAGTCATGCCAGAAGCTAAAAAGTAAGCCACAGTTTAGACAGACACAATAGTGCACTGATTCAGAAAGATTATTAAATTCTGAAGCAAAAATTACTTTTTCTTTATACTTTGTCATTGAATTACACCCTAAAGACGTGCAGATGAGCATGAAACAGGGAAAACTACTCTCTTCAAATGCAAACTGTTAATGTTATTAAGTCTAGATATTTCCCCATTTAACACTCTCCCATACTGACTCCCAAGTTAGCTTAATCTATTGCATTTTTTCCTAGTTGATATGTTCATTACACAATCAAAGACTGTGAGCACTTTTATTTTATTTTATTTTTTTTTGTTATTATTATTATTTTTGTCTTTTTGCCTTTTCTAGGGCTGCTCCCGAGGCATATGGAGGTTCCCAGGCTAGGGGTCTAATCGGAGCTGTAGAGCCACAGCAAAGTGGAATCTGAGCTGTGTCTGAGACCTACACCACAGCTCATGGCAACGCTGGGTACTCAACCCACTGAGCAAGGCCAGGGTTCGAACCCACAACCTCATGGTTCCTAGTCATATTCGTTAACCACTGAGCCATGACAGGAACTCCTGAGCAGTTTTAAATTAAAAAATATGTCTATTTATTCTGTTTCCCATCCAGACAAGTTAGGTTTACACATAGCAATAGTAAACACTTTAAAATTAAACAGTGGAATGGAACATAACAACAGAATTAGCTCTTAAATCAGTGTATTTTCCCAGAATTGCAGATGCAATATATTTTAGGCCAAGAGAAAAACTAGAAACTATGCATATTATTGGTATTTTCTTACAAAAAAGAATATACAATTTATTAGTATGGAATTCTAATCTTCCTTTGGGGTAGTTTCCAGTTTACTCTCTCCATACATTTACTCTCTCCATACTCTCTCCATACATCTCCATAAATGTACTAAACTACATTTAGTTAGTGGATTTATGTTTTAGGGGCTCTTGCTACAGGTAGCACATGTAATTTTACATTAACTTTTATGTTGATAACTATCAGTTAACACCCATTGATTAACACAACTGGAAAGTTCTAGCTGAGAGTCCTGAGTAATGGCTAAATGAACATATTGTCTAGTTAATTCTATTTTTCATCCATTCAGCAGATATTTATAGGGTGTTAAATACCTTCATCCATTTGGCTAAGTTCCTGAGGGATATAACGGTGAGCAGCTTTATAAAACATTACTACTAACAATGTTTTACTGAGTTAAGATAGTATTAAAAGACATGAAATAATATTAATGTAGGGAAGGGGGAAAATGAAGTTAAAATGTTCTTCGGTCCTTGTATTACCTAGGAGGAAATGAATTTGGAGAGGCACTAATCTACAAGTTGATATCGTTTTCTTTAGCAGGGCTTAGCAATAGTGGGGGAGGTTTAAATGACTGGATTGATCAAATGTTGGGAGTGTTATAGAGCAGTTATAACAGAGAGAGTAGTTGGATAGTGGAAGAAATAAAGTTAAAGATACTTACATGGAGTTCCCATTGTGGCTCAGTGGTAACGAACCTGACCAGTATCCATGAGGATATGGGTTCCATCCCTGGCTTTGCTCAGTGGGTTAAAAATTTGGCATTGCTGTGAGCTGTGACGTAGGTTGCAAACATGGCCTGGATCCCTCGTTGCTGTGGCTGTGGCATAGGCCGGCAGCTGTAACTCCAATTAAACCTCTAGCCTGGGCACTTCCATGTGCCGTGGGTACAGCCCTAAAAAGCAAAAACGAAACAAAACAAAATAAAACAAAAACCTCTCAGGTATTGGAAGAAAATGGAGAAATGCAGGGATGTATTTTTGATGAATATGAGGGGTATATTTCTTGGTAATAAGAGTTAGAAAATTGGAAGGCTATTTTAAAGAGAAGGTAAAATATTGCTCGTTAAGTTAATGTTCTTAAGGTAGAGAAGAGATGAAAACAGAAAGGAATAATGTGAATGAGCACCAGAGCACACTGGTAAGGGATAAGGAAGTTGGTAATTCAAAGGGTATAAAGGAATAGTTGGTTTGAAACCTCCAGAGTTTCTCAGGTGAAATCTGAAAACAGCTACCTGTATGCTAAGGGCAGGGGAAGATCAGCACAAGAGCAGACCACTCCACATGGGTAGGTGAAAGGTTTAATAAGCAAGGAAACTTACATATATGAGGCTTATCTTGGATGACCACAAGACAAGTAGATTTCTGCACCACCCACCAAAACCTTAAAGTTCATACTTTAAGGCTTCGGCCTTAACTGGGTTTAGTCATGTATACCATCCAGACGGACTCAGCAGCACATCGCTCTGTCAAGGCTACGTCCTTGAACACAGCTGCCACTGCGGGAATGGTGGACAGAGTGTCCATTCCAAGGACAAGAGAGGGGATGAGGAATCGCCAATTTCCTTGGGTTCATCTTGCAGGTCAATTGGCAGTCATGTCCTCTCAACTACCCCCTCCAACATGATTTTTAAAAGACATTCAAATCATGTAACTAATCTGAAATTAGAAACCTCTTCTCAATGGGTAATAAACCCTCTTTCAGCTTCTTTCAAGTAAAGGCTTATCACCTACAACACATTGTGACACATGTACCATGCACCCTGAGGTTAATGAAAACACACTAAGTCAGAATATTCTCTTACATAAGCACTGGGTTCTTTTCTAAGATTTAAAAAGTGGTATTACCACCAAAACAGATCTAGTGCCAGAAAATTTCATACATACACTTAAAAGTCTAAATTTCTTTAAAAGGTCTAACAATATCTATGATGCTCACCATCAACTGGTAGGTTTTGTGACAAATCTTTAAGTTTCTTATCTGGGAACTTGATTTTCATGTTTTCCAAAATGTTTTCCAGATTACTGACATCAACCTTTCCACCTGAGGGAAGAATCGGGAACACAGGGGAATTTAATGACTTCCCTGAATGAGAAATTTCAATTAATCTCCATATACCATGACTATCTGCAAGAATATCAATAACCCAACATATTCAAGTGCACAAAAGTGAACAAAATGGAATTAGGAAAATCCTATAAAGTACAAATTCATTCTCTAATGAGTTACAATGATGGAGACAACAAATTGAAAACTTTCTGGTAGGTAGGGCATAAATGCTCAGTTCTTTGAGTTACTGAAATGCCTGGAACTACTGCCAATTCTTTACTTCACATTTTCCATGCAGACCCAGATTTAGATCTGCTTTACAACTAAATTTGACAAAAGCCAAAGTTTTACTAAACAGGAAAATGAAAGGCTATTTGAAAAAGGGCAGCTATATTTGAAACAACTAAACATAAAATCAATTCATACAAGAGGGAGTAAGAGCCACAAGAGGAAAACTAGACAGTAATACAAATGTGAGCTTGGAGAATCCTATTTATCTTTATTCTCATACTTCTTACCATTGAAAGATTTCACACCATCTAGCAATCTATTTTCATATATACTTCCATCATCTGTAAGAAAAGGCTCAATTTACATGACAGATAAAATGACAGAGAGATTTAGAGAGATAGTATAAAGGTATAATTTTACAAAAATACTTTGAAAATGATTTGCCATGGAAATAACTTTGATTTTTGCCCTCCAATGAGTTTGAGACTATAGAATGGAGAAAACTCTGAGTGCTGTGTCTGACCACAGAGCCAGTAGTTATTGGCAAACATCTTAATGGAACATGAGTCTGTCTGTCTTTCACTTTTCTTTGACTTTTCCTTCTTTCTCCTAGGCTCCTATTCCTCCCACCCTCACTTGCTTCCTTCTGTCTCTTAGCTTAACTTTTAGTTCTGAGGAGGGAACCAAATATAATAATAGAAATTTCTATGTCCAATGGCAGGATTCAAGAAAATAGAGTTGCTGATCCCTAAAGAAAGAACTAAATTACATTTTTCAAAGGAAGGACAAGGTCATACTAAAATTTCTTAGTCATTCTTTTCATTTTTTAAAAATTAGGATATCTAATGGGTATAGTTTTTTTTTTTTTTTAATTTTCCCACTGTAAAGCAAGGGGGTCAGGTTATCCTTACATGTATACATTACAATTACATTTTCCCCCCAGCCTTTCTTCTGTTGCAACATGAGTATCTAGAGAAAGTTCTCAATGCTATTCAGCAGGATCTCCTTGTAAATCTATTCTAAGTTGTGTCTGATAAGCCCAAGCTCCCGATCCCTCCCACTCCCTCCCCCTCCCATCAGGCAGCCACAAGTCTCTTCTCCAAGTCCATGATTTTCTTTTCTGAGGAGATGTTCATTTGTGCTGGATATTAGATTCCAGTTATAAGTGATATCATATGGTATTTGTCTTTGTCTTTCTGGCTCATTTCACTCAGTATGAGATTCTCTCGTTCCATCCATGTTGCTGTAAATGGCATTATGTCATTCTTTTTTATGGCTGAGTAGTATTCCATTGTGTATATATACCACGTCTTCCGAATCCAATCCTCTGTCGATGGACATTTGGGTTGTTTCCATGTCTTGGCTATTGTGAATAGTGCTGCAATGAACATGCGGGTGCACGTGTCTCTTTTAA
This sequence comes from Phacochoerus africanus, assembly GCF_016906955.1. Taxonomy (NCBI): domain Eukaryota; kingdom Metazoa; phylum Chordata; class Mammalia; order Artiodactyla; family Suidae; genus Phacochoerus; species Phacochoerus africanus. The sequence continues at coordinate 16,561,859 of NC_062557.1, forward strand.
GTAGAGTTTTGTCCGGATAGATGCCCAAGAGTGGGATTGCGGGGTCATATGGAAGTTCTAAGGTATCTCCAAACTGTTCTCCATAGTGGCTGTACCAGTTTCCATTCCCACCAACAGTGTAGGAGGGTTCCTTTTTCTCCACAGCCCCTCCAGCACTTGTTACTTGTGGATTTATTAATGATGGCCATTCTGACTGGTGCGAGGTGATATCTCATGGTAGTTTTGATTTGCATTTCTCTTATAATCAGCGATGTTGAGCATTTTTTCATGTGTTTGTTGGCCATCTGTATATCTTCTTTGGAGAAATGTCTATTCAGGTCTTTTCCCCATTTTTCCATTGATTGATTGGCTTTTTTTGCTGTTGGTTTGTATAAGTTGTTTATATATTCTAGAGATTAAGCCCTTGTTGGTTGCATCATTTGAAACTATTTCTCCCATTCTGTAAGTTGTCTTTTGTTTTCTTTGGGGTTCCTTTGCTGTGCAAAAGCTTTTCAGTTTGATTAGGTCCCATGGGTTTATTTTTGCTCTTATTTCTATTGCTTTGGGAGACTGACCTGAGAAAATATTCATGATGTTGACGTCAGAGAGTGTTTTGCCTATGTTCTCTTCTGGGAGTTTGATGGTGTCCTGTCTTATATTTAAGTCTTTCAGCCATTTGGAAGTTTATTTTTGTGCATGGTGTGAGGGTGTGTTTTAGTTTCATTGCTTTGCATGCAGCTGTCCAGGTTCCCAGCAATGCTTGCTGAATAGACTTTCTTTTCCCATTTTATGTTCTTGCCTCCCTTGTCAAAGATGAATTGACCATAGGTGTCAGGGTTTATTTCCGGACTCCTCCATTCTGTTCCATTGGTCTGTCTGTCTGTTTGATACCAGTACCACACTGTTTTGATGACTGTGGCTTTGTTAGTATTTCTTGAAGTCTGGGAGAAGTGATGCCTCCTGCTTTGGTTTTTGTTTCTCAGGATTGCTTGGCGATTCTGGGGTCTTTTGTTGTTCCATAATAAATGTTTGGATTGTTTGTTCCTAGTTCTGTGAAAAATGTCATGGGTAATTTGATAGGGCTTGCATTGATCTGTAGATTGCTTTGGGTAGTATGGCCATTTTTACAATATTGATTTTCCCATCCAGGAACATGGAATATCTTTCCATTTCTTTACATCTTCTTTGATTTTGTTGATTAAAGTTTTATAGTTCTCAACATAATAAGTCCTTTACCTCCTTGGTCAGGTGTATTCCGAGGTATTTGATTTTGAGGTGCAATTTTAAAAGGTATTGTATTTTTGTACTCCTTTTCTAACATTTCATTGCTGGTATACAAAATGCGACTGACTTCTGAATGTTAATCTTATATCTGCTACTTTGCTGAATTTATTAATCAGTTCAAGGAGTTTTGGGGTTGAGTCCTTAGGGTTTTCTATGTATATCATGTCATCTGCATACAGTGACAGTTTTATCTCTTCTCTTCCTATATGGATGCCTTTTATTTCTTTGGTTTGTCTAATTGCTGTGGCTAGGACTTCCAAAACTATGTTGAAGAGCAGTGGTGAGAGTGGCACCCCTGTCTTGTTCCATTTGAGTGAGAAGGCTTTCAGTTTTTCCCCATTGAGTATTATATTTGCTGTGGGTTTATCATAATGGCTTTGATTATATTCAGGAATGTTCCCTCTATACCCACTTTGGCGAGGGTCTTGATCATGAATGGATGTTGGGACTTTGTCAAATGCTTTTTCTGCATCTATTGAGATGATCATATGATTTTGATTTTTTTTGTTAATGTGGTGTATGATGCGATTGATTTGCGTATGTGAACCATCCTTGTGAACCTGGGATGAACCCAACCTGGTCATGGTGTATAATTTTTTGGTATGTTGTTGGATTTCGGTTGGCTAAGATTTTGTTGAGAATTTTTGCATCTATATTCATCAATGATATTGGGCGATAGTTTTCTTTTTTGGTGGTATCTCTGTCTGGTTTTGGAATGAGGGTGATGGTGGCATCATAGAATGTCTTTGGGAGTATTCCTTCTTCTTCCACCTTTTGAAAGAGTTTAAGGAGGATGGGCACCAATTCCTCTTTATATGTTCGATAAAATTCACCTGTGAAGCCATCTGGTCCTGGACTTTTATTTGTAGGGATGATTTTATGACCTCTTCATTTCATTTCTAGTGATCGGTCTGTTCAGTTGGTCTGTTTCTACTTGATTCAGTTTTGGCAGGCTGTAAGATTCTAGAAAATTGTCCATTTCTTCCAGATTGTCAAACTTTTGCCATATAGTTGTTCATAGTATTCTCTTATGGTTTTTTTGTATTTCTGCTGTATCCGTTGTGATTTCTCCTTTTTCATTTATACTTTTGGTTATTTGGTTCTTTCTCTCCTCTTTTGTGAGTCGGGCCAGGGGTTTGTCAATTTGCTTACCTTTTCAAAGAACCAGCTCTTGGTTTTATTAATTTTCTCTATTGTTTTTTGAGTCTCTATTTTATTGATTTCTTCTTTATAATTTCCTTCCTTCTGCTGACTTTAGGACTTTTTTGTTCTTCTTTTTCTAATTCATTTAGGTGGAGGGTTAAGTTGTTAATTTGGGATCTTTCTTCTTTTTTGAGAAAGGCCTGTACTGCTATAAATTTCCCTCTGAGCACTGCTTCGCAGCATCCCTAGATTTTGAGCAGTTGTGTCTTCATTATCATTTGTTTCAAGGTAGTTTTTAATTTCCTTCTTGATTTCCTCATTGACCCATTGGTTTTTGAGTAGCATGTTGTTTAGTCTCCATGCAGTAGGTTTTTTCTCCTTCCTTTTCCCATGGTTGATTTCTAATTTCATGGCATTGTGGTCAGAGAAGATACTTGAGATAATTTCTGTGCTCCTAAATTTATTGAGATTAGCTTTGTGTCCCAATATGTGGTCGATTCTTGAGAATGTTCCATGAGCATTTGAGAAGAATGTGTATTCTGCTTTTTTTGGATGTAGTGTCCTGAAGATATCAATGAAGTCTAATTTTTCTATTGTTTCCTTTAGGATCTCTGTTGCTTTATTGGTTTTCTGTCTAGAGGATCTGTCCATTGATGTGAGGGGGGTATTAAGGTCTCCTACTATGATTGTATTCTCATCAATATCTCCCTTTATGTCTGTTAATATTTGTTGTATGTATCTGGGTGCTCCTGTATCTGGGGCATATATGTTGACGATGGTAATATCCTCTCCTTGGATGGATCCCTTAATCATTAAGTAGTGTCCTTCTTTGTCTTTCTTTATGTCTTTTGTTTTAAAGTCTATTTGTCTGATATGAGCGCTGCGACTCCTGCTTTTCGTCGTGTCTATTGGCGTGAAATATTTTTCCCCACCCTTTCACTTTCAATCTATATGTAGTATCTTTTGTCCTAAGGTGAGTTTCTTGTAGGCACCATATTTAAGGTTTTTGCCTTTTTATCCACTCAGCCACTATGTGTCTTTTGATTGGGGCGTTCAGTCCATTGACATTTAAGGTGATAATTGATAGATGATTATTTATTGCCATTTGAACCTCGTGTTCCAGTTGATTCTATGTTCCATTCTTCCTTTCTTTTTTTTTTTTTTTTGGTTGGGTGGTCTCCTGTTATTATCTGCTTGAGTGTATTTTTTTTTTTCCATTTTTGCAAATGCAATATTTGGTTTTGGCTTGTGGTTGCCCTGTTTTTTTTTTTTTTTTTTTTTTTTTTTGTCTTTTTTTGCTATTTCCTTGGGCCGCTCCCACAGCATATGGAGGTTCCCAGGCTAGGGGCTGAATCGGAGCTGTAGCCACTGGCCTACACCAGAGCCACAGCAATGCTGGATCCGAGCTGCGTCTGCAGCCTACACCACAGCTCACGGCAACGCCGGATCCTTAACCCACTGAGCAAGGGCAGGGACTGAACCCGCAACCTCATGGTTCCTAGTCGGATTCGTTAACCACTGCGCCACGACGGGAACTCCAGTTGCCCTGTTTTTTAAGTATGCTAACCCCTTCCCATAATTGTGTGTTTTAGCCTGATGGTCCTGTAAGTTCAAACACTTCATTACTATATTAAAATTAAGAAGAGAAACATACAAACAAAAAGGGTTATTTACTTCCTAACATCCTTGCCCACATTTTATGGTTTGATTACTCTTTTTTTTTTTTTTTCTTTTTAATTTTATTTGTTTGAAGCCTGTTCATGATTAAATCTGTATGCTGGCTTATTTGAGTGACTGCTCTCTGATTGCGGTTTCCTCAGTCCTAGTTCTTCCTCTTCTTCTTTTTTTCTTTCTTTTTTCTTTCCCTTTCCTTCCTTTCTTTTTGATTTAGAGAAGCCCTTTCAATATTTCCTTTAACCTGGGTTTTGTGTTGCAGTATTCTTTAAGTTTTTGTTTGTTGGAAAAAATTTTTATTTCCCCTTCTATTTTAAATGATATTCTTGCTGGATAGAGTATTCTAGGTTGCATATTTTTTCCTTTTAGCACTTTAAATACTCTTGCCATTCCCTCCTGGCCTGTAGTGTTTCTGTAGAGAGTCCAGCTGATATTCTTATGGGGGTTCCCTTGTAGGTAACATTCTGTTTTCTCTTGCTGCCTTTAGGATCCTCTCTTTATCACTAAGTTTTGCCATTTTTTATTATGATGTGTCTTGCTGTGGGTCTATTTGGGTTCAGTTTGTTTGGGGCCCTCTGTGCTTCTTGTATCTTGAACCCAGTATCCTTTAGATTTGGGAAGTTTCCAGCGATAATTTCTTCAATATATTTTCCATCCCCTTATCTTTTTCTACTCCTTCTGGAATTCCTATTATGCATAGATTGGCCCGCTTTATATTATCCCATAGGTCTCTTATTTGCTTTCCAGTTTTTGATTCGGTTTTTCTGTCTGTTGACCGATTGAGTGATTTCCATTATTCTATCTTCCATATCACTGATTCGTTCTTCTGCATTATTCAGTTCTGGGTTTTACTGCCCTTAGTTCAGTTTGCATCTCTGCAAATGAATGTTCTAGTTTTTCTTGGCTCCTCCTTATATTTTCTAGTTCCTTTCTGAGAGTATCTGCATTACTGTTCCTATCTTCTCTTAATTCCTTCAGTATTTTCACTATTTCTCTTTTGAACTCCAGGTCTGTCAGACTGCAGAGATCTGTTTCATTGTTGACTGTTTTAGGTGAGTTCTCCTGTTGGTTTGACTGGGGGTGGTTTCTCAGCTTCTTCATCTTGCTTGTTGTTTTCTTTCTCCTGAGGGAGTTGTACTCTCCGTTATTGGGCAGTGTTTGCCTTGTCACTGCCGTGGAATATTTCCTGAGGGCTGGCGTTGTTGGTCAGTCTTTTTTGAGGCAGTGTGGCTTTTCTGGAGTGTTGATGGGGCTAACAGTGTTTCTTTGAAGCAAAGGAGGACTTCCTGAGGGCAACAGGACTGGGAGGTCCACACCACGATGGTAGCAGATTTCACTTGGTCATGCAGAGCTTGCTCTGGTGTTATGCAGGGGGTTGGCGGTGTTGGGCAGCTGTTCCTCAGGAGTGCAGCACCCCCTGGGGGCTGGAGCAGCTATCTGGTCCTGAGAACCTAGAGGCTCTTCCCTAGGGCAGCCCAACTCAGAAGGATGGCCTGAGAACGTAGGCAGATCTTTTCACAGTCTGCCAAGCTTGTTGCAGCTTTTCTGGGCTGCAGGGGCTCTTCTAGGGCTGGTGGTGCTGAGCAGCTATTCCGTGGGAGTGGGGCACCCCCTAGGGCTTGGGCGTGTAGCAGGGCCACTGGAAACCCAAGAGGCTCCTCCCCAGGGCAGCCCGACTCAGAAAGACCGTCTGAGAACTTTTCCCCGCTCGCCGAGCTTGTTGCAGCAGCTTTTCTGGGCTGCAGGGGGTCCTGCCTGGACTGGCAGTCCTATGCAGCTGATCCACTAGGGCACCCCCTGGGGGCTTGGGCGGGTAGCAGGGCCTTTGGAAACCAAAGAGGCTCCTCCCCGGGGCAGCCCGACTCAGAAAACCATCAGGGAATTAGGCAGATCTATTCACTGCCTGGCTAGGCTTGTTCTAGCTTTTCTGGGCTGCAGGCCTTTTCTCGGGGGCTGGTGGTGTTTTGGTGCTACTCTGCGGAAGTGTAGCCCCTCCAAAGGGCAAGCAGGCCTGTGCAGGGACAGCCCCTGCGGTGGTAGCTTCAGGCAATTGTTGAGGTCAGCCCTCTTGGATGGCAGGCAGCCCCAGGTTCGGCGAGAGTGTAGGGGTGGCGGGGGTGGGGGGAGGGGATGCACTGGGAAGCACAGCTTTCAGCTAGCTAGCGGGCCTGTAAGCTTGCTGTGGCGTGGGGGGATTCTATGGGACCCACCCCTTCTTCTCTCCCCTCCCCAGCACGGGCGCAGACCAGCTCTTTTCCCAGGTTCCCTCTGATGCGGCTTTCCACTCCTCCCCCCCCTAGAGTATTGCTCCCTTCCTCTGTGACAGCTTTGTTTTCTAGTCTCCCAGGCAGTCCTCTGCCCCGTCAAATGGTTTTCTAGACTTCCCAAGCAGTTTCCGCTCCGCCCCACCCCCCCATCCCGGGGACTATCCTCTGGAGCCTAGGTCTCGGTGCCCAGCCCCCACCCAGGCGTGCCCCAGGCCCTTTCTCGGCGACCAACCTTCGGAGGCGAGGTCTCGGTGCCCAGCCCCCACCCAGGCGTGCCCCAGGCCCTTTCTCGGCGACCAACCTTCGGAGGCGAGGTCTCGGTGCCCAGCCCCCACCCAGGCGTCTCAATTTTTGGTGACTGTGCCCGTAGTTCAGACGGTCCGTTCGGTTCTTGATCGGCTTTTCCGTACTCCAACTTACTGCTACACTCTTCTCTGCATCTGGAGATTCCTCTGGTTCGTTTGATCTTTCCCCCTGTAGGTGACTTTCCAGGGTGCGGGATCCCTTTCTCCTCCGCAGTTCCCTTTCGGGAGCCCCGTCCCCTTGGATTCACCTTCTCTCACTCTCCTCTTTTCTCCCGTTCTGCCCCGTAATGTCACGAACTTCTTGCCATTATTGGAGTTTAGGTTCTTCTGCCAGCGATTGGTTGCTGTTCTGTGCGAGTCATTTATTCTGTAGATGTGCTTTTTTTTGTTGTGTTTGTGGGAGAGGGCGAGCGTATCCCCCTACTCCTCCTCCATCTTGTCCTTCTCCTAGTTTTTTTTTTTTTTAAGTTGTCTTAACACACAGGAATAACCTTCCTCAAAAGCTCTAATGGTACTTGAAATGCTTACCATCAACTTGCAGGCTTTTCACCAGTTCCATGTATTCATGAGGTGTGAATTCTATCCCAATGCCTTCCAGAATATTTTTCAGATCTTTGATATTAATTCTTTCTCCTCTTCAAAAAACAGAAGTGGAAAGTATATTTGATGATATTAAGAACTATTTATTTATATAATGATTTTTTTTTCCATTACAGCTAGTTTACAGTGTTCTGTCAATTCTCTGCTGTACAGCATGGTGACCCAGTTACACATACATGTATACATTCTTTTTTCTCACATTATTATGCACCATCACAAGTGACCAGACATGATATCAGTTATATCTGGAATCTAATAGATGGCACAAATGAACTTTTCCACAGAAAAGAAAATCATGAACTTGGAGAATAGACTTGCGGTTGCCAAGGAGTGGGGTGCTTGGGGTTAATAGATGCAGACTATTGCCTTTGGAATGGATTAGCAATGAGATCCTGCTATGCAGCACTGGGAACTATCTAACTATTTAAAGATATGAAACAAAACTGTTCATGCTTATACATCATCATCCCCAACTGCTAGATAAAAGATAAAGGTACAGTAAAACCTGTCCTGTGGAGTAAACCACAGCAGAGGATTAGAACTTACTCCCTTGACCCTAGGGAAAGACATGCTTTCCTAACACTGGGGATAAGAGAGCAGTTCTCAGTAAACAGGGGATTTAGGCAGTTGCCTTGTAAACTAGAATGTAAATGTTAACCTGATACTGCCTTGTTTTCCCCTAAATTGCTAGATTATTGACTATTATCCTAATTTTTAAGATTTCTTTTTTTTAACCTTTTTAATGCCCGCAACCATGGCATATGGAAGTTCCTGGGCCAGGGATCGAATCCAAGCCACAGCTGTGACCTATGCCACAGCTGCAGCAACGTCAGATCCTTTAAACCACAGCATCGTGCCGGAGATCGAACCTGCGGCTATGTAGTGACCCCAAGGTGCTACAGTCAGATAGGAACTCCCATTCTCCTAATTTTTATCAATTCATTTTACCATTATCATCTATTATTGTGGTGATATAGTTCAAGGATTGGCAAACTTCTTCCGTAAAGGGCCAGATAATAAATACCCTAGGCTCTGCAGGGTGTACAGTTTCTGTTGCAGTTACCCAGCTCTGCTACTGTAGCACAAAAGCAGCCATTGATAATATAAATGAAGGATGTGATGTGTTCCAATAAAATTTTCTTTATAAAACACGCAAAGGCAGATCCAAGCTGTGTCTGTGACCTACACTACAGCTCAAGACAATGCTGGATCGTTAACCCACTGAGCAGGGCCAGTGACCAAACCCACATCCTCACAGACATTATGTTGAGTTTTCAACCTGCTGAGCCACAATCGGAACTCCCATAGCTCCACATTCCTTTTTTTTTTGTCTTTTTAGGACTGCGCTTGGGACATATGGGGGTTCCCAGGCTAGGGTTCCAATCGGAGCTGTAGCTTCTGGCCTACACCAGAGCCAAAGCAAGCCCAGATAGGAGTCCCGTCTGCAACCTACATCACAGCTCACAGCAACACAGATCCTTAATCCATCAAACGAGGCAGAGATCGAACCTGCATTCTCAAGGATACTAGTCAGGTTCATTTCTGCTGAGCCACGATGGGAATGCTTAATTTAATCTTATAAATGGTATTTCATTAGAATGAAAGGTGTTATTAGAAAAATGTAGAGTTTTTTTTGCAAATTCTGGGGAAATTTTTTGAAATTTTTGCAAGTCTCCTCTAACAAGGCTGTACTTTTTACTGATAATAAGCAACTTCATCATTACAAGACGGCAACAATACTTCCTTTACATTTTACAAAGGAATTTACTTACTCTCTGAATGAGGGTTACACTTAATTTCAAGGACAAACAAGTTAATTGAATATGATCAAACTATGATTTTTTAAAAAGAAGAATA